>NC_053401.1:11955160-12190160 GCF_016859285.1 Xiphias gladius
TCTGTCAGTGAACGCATTAAGAACCATCTCATTTCCTGCTCTTTGTACCACTTCTATATGCAAGGCAGGCTTCCTTTCAATTAAGCTTCATGAATACAGATACTCCCCAGTGGTAAAGCCTTGGAATGAAACATGATTTGTCCTGTATTCTGTTTTTTTGGAATTACAATTTTTATTATAAAAATATTTTCTTTTATTCGTAACACAACCACAACAGCACACAGTATGTGCTAGTGATACTTTCAAGGGAAAAACAACCTCCTACTGTATTATCACTGAAGTGATCCAGTGATGATAAAACTCCAATTAAAACATTTTTTCCTCCAATTTGTACCTCAGTATGCTGTTAGATAAAAAGACTACAAACCCCATGGCAAAAGTCAAGAGGTAAGCTTTACACTACCTAGTTTAATCCACAATCTTATTCAACATCAACTGTACCCTGGCAGTTTTCTCCATTTTCTCGCACATAATGACTAATGCCTTCTTCCTGGTGGGCTCATACATCATGGCAGGGCCAATGTGTCTGTGTTTAACTAATAGGCTCTGTGTCCTCAAGCAGCCACGGATGGCATGGGTTATGACAAACTGCATCAACAAGACATTCATTACCCTCAACATCCTAGCAACCAAATCACAATTACTGCACTCCACGAATGAGCATCCAGTCCCACTGCCACACTCTTATTCCTCGCACACCATGTCACCAATGCATAAATTAGCCTTCTTTTGTCACACTGGGGGGTTGGCGGGTTGAGAATTAGCTCACTTTGTTTTGCTTATGATGAGGCAGGGTGCAGTAATGCTGGATGACTGCAAAACTTCTTTACTGACAAATCAACAGAAGTCACTTTCATTTTCTCTCAGCCTTCATCTGTCCATATGAATGTGTTTGTGTCTAGGGCTTACCAGAACGTTTTTGTGTGTACATTTTTATAGCCTGTACTGTACCAGGACTCTATTGTTACACTGTGTCCTCCCCACAGTCATTAGATCACGATTAATCTCTCATCTGCCATTAAAACAACAGCCACTGAGCTGGGCTGAACAATAGAGTGGCCCTTCCTCCAGCGCCTCAACACATACTAGCAATGAGTTTGAATTAGGCTCTCGGGGGTCACCGATTAAACCCACATAATTCATCCAGACAGCTGAGTTCACAAAGAGGTTATCCTCTATATGGGAAAACTGAACAACATACGTTCTCCATCCAAGCAGGTTAGCTATTCTTGTACTTACTTAGCTTACAGAAAAAGACTGGTGATATTCTTTATTTCTCTTACTTTCAACATATTCCATTAAAAGACTAAAATCAACAATCGATTAATACTACGTACACGTTATCTGTGTTGCCAAAGCCTTATTGATCTTAAATGCCTCCACCGTTGTCCAAAAACTTTTAAAACACATAAATAAGCTACACAGTTGCACAGGATGACATGTTCCTTCATTGCCATGAATGCGGGCACTGTAGTTTCTTCTAAGTCAATCCCACATGCTATGTCCTGCTGCTGTAAATACTCACTGGAACACCAAATGTGTATTAAGCCACAACTGAAAATAGTCCTACCAAAAAAGCGCTACTTTCTGCTGTTTGAGTAACGTTTGCTAAAACCTACAGTGCGCAGCTATTTTTTTGGTTTCATGGTGTTTGTTGACAATAAGAAAAATATAGACTAATGCGAGCCTTATTCTTTCAAAGGCATATTTTCTGAGAAGAAATCAAACCAACTTGGTCCAGAAATCATATTTACGGTATTTATTAAAAATAAATAAATTAATTAAAAAAAACAGGACAAATTACTTCTTCTAAATTGCTGCATACAGCATTTTAAAGTAAGCACTGAAAAATCCATGGTTTATGATTATTATATTTAGAGGTTGATCTGGCAGTAGTGGTAATAGTATTTAATTTATATTTTGATTTATAAACAAGTGTTGCTCACTGAATACATCAGTAGGACATTAGCATAGCATCTCAATGCTTGAAGCTCTTTGTATACTCATAAGTGTCGAACAGAAAAACATGACAAAGTTGATAATCTTTTCTTTAAACTAAGGCAGGAATCAAGAAGAAAAAAAATTATTGGATGCTGGACCAAAAATAATTAAGGAAAGAGATATTCTACAGTAGTTTCTCCATTTATCACTGTTCATCTTAAAATGAAATGCTGTCCTCCTGAATACTGTGAATCTTTGTTATTTACATGAGCACAGATTTGGTTGAAGGCAAAAAGAACTGGCTCCGGATGCAGGGGCATAATTAGCAAAACATGCTAAAGCTTGGAAAGTGAAAACATTTTGCTGGAGGAGCAGGAAAATAAAAGATTTATGTGCTGCTTTTTGCATAAAATTAAATCTTGAGCGTGAACATTTTTTTCTATCCTCCGTCCAAAATCTTTGCTTTTTTCATTTTAAAATTATGTATGTTTATGCTCACTGGAAGCACCTAACCCATTAGCATTATTCATAACATGAAGCTTCATCAGTCTCCCCTTTGGAGGAAAAGAAAAACGTCTTCACAATCCACTAACTGTGAGCGGGCTCTTACTGCAGTGAAAAATACTTTAATCTAAAAGCATGGTTGGGCAGTTAGGTGAGAGACATGCTGTGCTGCAAATTATACCTCATTCGACCCGCCTCAATCAAGACTTCAACTGTATTCACAGTTTCTGGCGGCTGGGTATAAGTCTACAGTATGACTGAGTAAATGGCTAATCACTTCGCCACCAACGTATTATCAGTGGGATGATTAGGATTGACTGCGTTGGGGTAATTTTCAAACTGTATCACCTATTGACTCGTTAAATCAGACCATTGTTTCTCAAAATAGGTCACAGGCCTAATTTCTGTGAGTTTCCACGTAACAAGGCCGGTTCAGCATGTTGTAATGATGATGACAAGGACCAGTTGACTCCTTGCAAATTATTATTTTTGTGTTGCAGAAGCAAAGGAAGTAACGTAATGTTAATTTAGAACCACAAAACCTCTTCAGGGGGAAGTTGAGATGGATGGTTTGGTCAGCAATATGTTTGACTCTGACACTGAGACCACTGTTTGTATCCCGTTACCTACCAACATTTAACACTGGTTTTTTCTAGCCAAGACCACGATCTACCCTTATCTAAACCAAGTATGACAGTTTATTCGAACTTTGGAAACAGCTGTTGACAAAACAGTCCCCACTCAAGGTCCGATCAGTTTCTTTTATTTTACTTACTTTTAAGCCAACATGGATGAGAAGTCCTAAAAGTGCTCAGAATAATGGAAAGTTTGAACATCTACAGTTCTGTGACCATGAGAAAATGCTTTCACCTGATTAAGACCAAGTTTTTGTGTGTGTGTGTGTGTGTGTGTGTGTGTGTGTGTGTGTGTGTGTGTGTGTGTGTGTGTGTGTGTGTGTGTGTGTGTGTGTGTGTGTGTGTGTGTGTGTGTGTGAGAGAGTGGGGTTTTTTTTGGTTTGTTTTTTTCCAAACAATGATCTATTCATAAACCTTACCAAGTATTTTTTTTTTTGTCTCAGTCTTACCAAACTATAACTATAGATTTGGCAGACGTGAAAACATTCTCTGAAACTGTTTATTCTTTTGGGTTTCTTAATACCTACTTATAGTTAGGATGATTTCTGCTTGAACATTTCAAGCTATAAAGTAAATATTTTGAGCCTATCCACCCAAAGACTGGTGTTCGAATATGAGAGGATGAGCAGAAGATATCCGTTGACCAAATTTTCTTAAAAAAGTAACTAGACACTAATTAGCAATTTTGTTCATTGGAGCAAGACTGTGTTGCAGCGTTTAAGAGCAGCTGCCTGCACATGCTGTGTTTTCTGCATTTACAGTGACCACCATTACATTCCCAAAACCTTACGAGATTTAATAAAACTGTACCACAGAAAAGACAATCTAAAGCATTTCCTTAAAATCAACAACAACAAAGACAACAAAGCAACAGTGCTTTGGCCACCCTCCATCCTGAGGGCATTTCCCATATCAACACAAGGCTTATGGTTACACCCAGTGCTAAATGTAATCACCCCCCCACTATGCAGATGGTTTAGTGTTATTCTATCTGTAACTGGACTCGACACCAGGCTGTGAGTGGGCCTAATGACTCTTAAACCCAAGTTGGTTAAGTGGGAATTCAACACCAGTGTCCTGCTGTAACCTTATCTCCCTTTAGACCACCTGGACCCAGGAATCCACCCTGTGGGTTCAAAACAAACTTGGCAATGGCACAGCAACAGTCCAAATGCATTTTTAGCCATTTAGCTGAATACCTTATCGCGACACATACTGTATGAAGAACTATTTTAGATTTGACAATATGCTGTACAATAGATGTCATGGTGGCTGTCAGAGAAAAACCTCATCACCCCTCATAACCCCTGTCTCCCTCAAATGATTATGCACGATGGAGAAATTCTTGGCAAAGAGGAAAAACGAAAGGGAAAAAAGTGGAGTTTTTCTTTTTATAGTATAATTGACATTTGGTCTCAGATAAGAATTGCATCTTCGCTGCCAAAGAACTCATCCAAAGATCTGATTGAGAGAAATTTTATGCTAATGTAAAGGGTGTTGGAGGTTTTAATGTCTCAGAAGTTGTGTCTTAGCATTTTCCCCTTACAACGGGTAAATAAATAGGGGATTTTTTTATGTGTATTTTCGTAGCTCCGTGTAGCAGCAAATGCCTGCACCATATCTTTAACAACTCCAGATGGTTCATTCTAACATCTGTCTAACCTGACAAAACATAGCCTGTAGTGTGTGGCCATAAGGTGTATTATTGGGTTATTCTGGCCCAGGGATGGCTTCAAACCATATAACAGTCACTGGCTGACAGCACACACACTGAGACTAGACAACATTAATGTCTCTCTCTGCCACACATGAACGACAGGCTGCCTCTGTGTCTTCCATCACTATCTTTTTCTTTCCAAGGTCTTTCCAACACGTAGAGAATCTGTGGCACCTCTGAAGGTAGGGTTATGCCAAAGTGTATTAATGAGTGGAATACGTGGACAGTGACAAACAGGCAGCAAGACAGACAGGGGCAGTGGAACAGAACGGACTGGAAACAGTTTCTGCTGACTGTTAAGTGATGGGAGGAGGAGGAGGGTGAGACTTTTGTGTTTTGGAGAGGGCGAGGTTAAGAAGGAAAAAAAAAATCAGGAAAATGGGGGGATTTAAAAGACTTACCAATGGCACATGACAAATTTTTTTCTTCGTCTGGTTCTCTCCCCTCTTGCTTCACTGACTGTACTGTCACCTCTTTCCTTCTTACACCTTCTTTTTTCCTCCTTTACCTTTCCATTTTACCTCATCCAACTGCATCCCCACTTTTCTCTTTACCCTTTTTTTCCCTGTCCTGTCTCCTATCATCCTGGCCGGGCCAGTTGGCTGATCAGTGAGTATGGTAATCAGTTAGAGCCTGATAACAACTGATAAGTCCTCTTGTCGGGTGCTAAGAGCTTGAATGACATTTTTACATAGTCGTAAAAAAGGAAATACACACTGTAAAGCTGATGAATGGATGGACCCTGTGTGATTTACCCTCTTTGTGTTACATGAATGTACCTCTTAACATTGCCATGTAGTTGTGTGTACATGCATCACTTGTGCATCCTTTGCATTGTTTGGACGGGAGGCAGGAGGTGGTGTAAGGAGTGTCACTCTGCCCACAGAAAGGGCTTTCATCCTGAGCTTATCAGAGCCAAAGCAGGGGGAAATTGTTGGCTGGTGGAGCAAAACGGCGAGTGTCGCTGCCCCCCACCCCTCCATGCCGGACCTGTCTTCCCCTGACTTTGTGATTCCACACTCTCTCTCTCACAAACAAACACACACAAACACACATTCACTCATGCCAGAAAGTATTGTGTATGTATCTTTGCTTACAGCCTAGCAGACAGATTTACAAAGAACCACACAGCTACAAATAGACATCAATGTACAGACTGACAAGATTTCTGTCATCATCTATCACTCTCTGTGTCACTCTTTCCTTAAAACACACACTGCAGGGGAACACAGTCACACAAAAACTATTTCACAATTTTTATTATCTATCACACACACACAACAACACTAGGATGCTGTTTTCCGCATTAACCTGGCATTAACCTGACGATGAATAATCACCCATTTCTCGTTTCCATTTTTTTTGGCTGGCGACCAGAAGACATGCTACCCATGGCACCGGTGACGAGGCCATATGCACCTCTAAGTCATGAGGCATTATCACCATGCTGTGCTCCAACGAGCAACTATAACCATGATGGAACACCCCAGATGATCTGTGTTCACCAGCAGAGCTCATCTCCATAATGCTAGCTTAACATTTTTAGGGGAAAAAAAATATTGCCTAACCTTATTATTCAGCACCTCTAGGCACTAAAAGTATTGTCGGTTTGTTATCTAGGACCCTTTCATCACTTTTTTTTTGTATTAAAAGAACTGTAGCTTTCATATTTTGGAAAGCAAATTTAAAGTAAAAATGTAAATTTTGATAAATTTAATGACTCTCAGAGATCAGAGAACTTTTGATGCTACAATTCTGAGATTGTCGCTTGATTTAAAAACACAATACAAAACTGCCATTCAAAACTACACACAGTAAGTGTGTGTGTGTGTGTGTGTGTGTGTGTGTGTGTGTGTGTGTGTGTGTGTGTGTGTGTGTGTGTGAGTGTGAGAGAGAGAGAGAGAGAGAGAGAGAGAGACTTGTCAAGTGGAATCACACTCACAGGTGAAAAGGTCAAACTCACTGACCCACAGAGACAGGCAAACAACGTGTTGGGCCGAAAAATGCAAGAAAAATTGGAAAGGTCACTTCATTCAATACTTTCTGCAGAGCTAAAAATCCCATCACACAGACAAAGACAAAGAAAAGAAAACAGTGAGTTCAGGACTAATGTCGTGTTTCTATGATAAATGGACAGCTTATGAGTCAGGTGATATCACCTCCTCTCATCCCCTGTTGGTCATCTATAGATCATTTTATGGCCATAACACATCATTCAGAGGAGAGATCTGGAGCAGAGTATTATATTCATCATCATTCCCTGAACCTTCGACTTTTCTTTCATGCTCCCTCTTGGATCACAGGAATCATTTGCTGCTGTTGCATGATAACTCCGGTAAGGTGATTTTTCCATTTTTACCTGATTTTCTGCTTTACACATACCTCCGCTGGTTAACAGAAAGAAACTCTAAGGCCAATGTAACCGTTAAAACCGACATATATCACATCCCTATCTGGATGAAGTCATGGTCCAGGTCTGAGTTGGCCATATGGAGGTGACGGCTGTGTGGGTCTGACCACAGCCTCCCCTGCTCTGTGAGTCAGTCTCTGGACACCATAGGTGGTGGCGGGAAGAAGGGGTGTCTGTCTAGCCCTTTCCATGCTGTCTAACAGGCTGGACATGTGGCATAGCATCTGTCTCCGGTGGACAGGCCCACACCAAGGTTTGGCCTCTTTCACAACACCACACACCCACATATGTACAAGGTAAAAAAGCTACAATATATTTATTGTGTAAAAACAACATAGTAAATAATATCGAAGGATCATATACATATACTGCGTTCCTCCCATGTTAACCAGCTTCTGTGGTGAATCAGTACATTTACTGCACTAGTAACACTGAAAAATACTCCATAAAGCACAAACACTCCTCTATTACTTAGCACTAAGCAGAGCAAAACAACATACAGTGTAGTTAGTGGCTGTTTTATAGATATAGGCTGTTGTATACTGTGATACAATAGTACTGACTTCGATACAACTAAAGGGACAAAACACAGAGGCCTTCATAGGCCAAATTTTGCTTGTGGCTTAACACAGCCACAAGCAAAATTAGAATTGCAATTGCTACAGTCTGGATGGAGCGGTCACACACTTGGGTGAGTGTTCAGAGATACACACACACACACACACACACACACACACACACACACACACACACACACACACACAAAATCACAAATGAAATATTCAATGTAAATGGTCTGACAAGAGTCATAAATCTCTCTGTGGCCGCTGGGCAGCTGGGGTCGGGCAGCCGGCAGTTCTGTCAGAACAGTGTAGCTGTGTGAACAGAGATGGCCAGTGTGGTGTAGGAGACACCAGGGCAGGTCTGCAGGGTGAAAACTGGAATTGGCCTCTGAAACGCTCTGTCACTTTTTCTAAATGAAAGGTGGCGAACAGGTCTGGTCCTAAGACTATATGTCTGTTTGGGGAGGTTTCATTACCATATAATTTCAAAATAGCTACAATCCATTTCGTTGAAGTGTGATTGTTTCATCTACAAAAGACATTTAACATCTTCAAAAGAAAAATCACCACCAAAGCACGGCGGCAGAAAGTAGAACATTGAAATGAATCTGGTGATGTAGTGACTCCCTGTAGGGCTATTTGGTGAACTCCTGGAGCTGGTGAGCTAACTGCTACTGTGCTAGTCAACCAGTGCTAGTCACAATAACTACCTGAAAACTCTCTCCGACAGGTTAAATAAAACTGGATGGGGCAACACAGCTAATAAGCCTCAATAGCTTATTCCATTTTGGGCTTTCTGGCTCTCTGTTTCTTTAATAGTCAGCACTGTCAAGATGGCTTGCTACTGGTCAATGGAAACGCATATTTAAAGTACACCAAAGTTAAAAAACTGTTGCCCCGCCCAGAAACTCGTCTTCTGATTTGATCGAGTATCTCCTTAACTCGATCAAAGGAAAAACTAATTCAAACGGAAAATCTTTTACATGTCGGTCTTAAAAGAATGCCAACACCATCGAACTGTAATTCTCAAATGTCTCGTTGCTCTAACAAGAAATCCAGTTGGTCATGTTCGCAATTACGCACCTGCTCTGCCCTGCTTTAGCTATGGTACAGTATCAGCATCCTTTGGTTTTTCACTGGCAAAATGAGCAGGTGGTGCCCTGTTCGTCAGCACCGTCGGAAGTGCAACAGAACAATTCAGAATTTGGAATCTGGAGTGTTGTGTGTGTAAAATGAGAGAGAATGCTGAGTTGGAGAAAGACAGAAGGGGAGTGGGACTAATGAAGGTTACAGAGAAGGAGAAAGTATGAAAAAGGAAGGAGAAGAAATAAGTCTGGAATGATAAAAGGAAAAAGAGTAAGAGGGATTGTTGAGGAGTCTCTCTGGATTTACAGAATCCCCTCAGCCTCCAGTTTCAGGACAAAGTCACAGTGACACACTTACTGCCTGGTGAGCTCTCTTTCTTTCTCTCTTTCTGTTTCTCTCTTTCTTTCACACTGGTAATGAGAACTGTAGGTGTCCGCCAACTGTCACATACACACCGCAGAGCGTTTAACAGTAAGCGGGTGTGCTCGCTCACACGCAGTATTCCTGGATGTCTGCCACAGTGCCAGGACACCTACAGTGTGATGAGGAAATAGGAGGAAACCATAAGGGTAATTTTTTGCTAGTTCCAGCCAGTCTCCATGCAAACACCATGATACATCTTTTCTGTGATGCCAAATAAAAACTGGCTGAGCTATAGCTACACATATTGTACTCACAGATTTGTTTTGGCGAGTATATTCAGTTCACCTCAACAACGCAAAAGGAGCCATGACCTCCTAGGGTTTCTTTTAATTGACATGGCTAATTTTTCTTGCACTCCAACCAGGCAGACAACACCGACATCCACTATCTCATTAGAGCACGGGCCCATTTAGTCTGAGAGCGTATTGAGCTTAAGACTGCAGCAGTGTGAATAACGTTCATAAAAGCAGCGTCTAGCAGCGATGGAAGGTTAGGATAATGATAATGTATTTCGTACATTTTATAGAGCCCAATAAGAAAACAAGAAGTCATCGTCATCAACATTATCATCATCAACTCAAACAATTGAGAGCAGCCTTATTGTCATTCTGTCATAAAACAAATCAGATGATATGGTGTTTTAGCTTATGGGACACAAAAAAGTTTGTTCCCATCAGTGCTAGAAAGGTTTATATTTCTGATATGAATGGATTGTATATCTTTCATTACAAAACTAAGAAGAAGTATTCAGCAGTCCTGCTCATTCTCATTATGCCGTATGCAGTTACCCTGCTGTCTGTAACATTGTAAGATACTAAATGATGAATGAATCCTTGCTGCTGCTGGTCTGGCATTTGCCTGTACTGTACTAGACAGCGGAAAAAAAACCCAGAGCAAGTGTTTCCCCACAGTCAGCTCCACATGTCACTATATCACTGCTGTAAAGACAATGTCACCGCACTTCACACGTTCAAATTCAAGTAAGGAGAAAGCTAAAGTTGACATAAACACCTGAAACCTGTTAAAATGCCACGTTTTTTCCGGTAGATTCACACTTGCTGCTGTTTTCTATCTAATCTACACATTCCAGCCAAGCCCAGTGCAAGGTGACAAGTTATACATTCACACTGTTTTACTGCTCATAATGACTGATTGTTTGTGGAGGTAATGGCTGTCAATCAAAGACATGTATCCATAGAGCCAAAATAATACTTATATTTAATTTCTGCTCATATATTTTGGAAATGTGGAAAATTTAAAGGGGCCAAAGGTCAATGAACTCATTCACCACATCAGTGGAAATGTATACTTCCAATAAAAGCATCAAAGTAGCTGAATGGGATTTTTACATGACATGCAGCAATATGAAAACTGTCATATCGGGTCAAGAAAAAAAACAAAATGGGAGTCCACTTCTGACAAACAAAAGAGAGGAAAAACAGCAGAAAACATGTGCTGGTTGTTCTTTGAACTGTTTTGCTTCTAGACAGTCACCGGCAGAGGAGATGGGATGAATTCCCCTGGAGCCAGCGCGGGAAGAAAAGCTGAACTTCTTCTCACATCTCCTGCTGCTGAGAAGAAATAACTAGCTCCACTCGCTTTGATGGAGAGGAATACACACACATACCCACACACACACAGACACACACACACACACACACACACACACACACACACACACACACACACACACACATATACACACACACAAACACACACACACTCTCTCTCTGCCTGGCTGCTTGGAAGTAACTAATTTTTTTACATTTCTCTCATGTACCTCTCCCATTTTTTCTCTTGGTTCCCTACTCAGTCTGTCTGCTTTCTTACTCTTTCTCGCACTTACTCTGACTTTTCTCAGTCTTACCTTCCTTGCTCATTGTAGGGAAATCCACTTGTTTTCAGACACCAAATCACTGTCATTATCATCATCTTGGCCGATGCTGTCATTAATTTTATCACAGCGATGATGCTCTTCATCAGCCAAACCAAACCTCTTCCCTCTCCTTCTAGTCTCACTTACCTGTGCAATCTCATACAGCAGTTTGTAGTGTTCCTCCCGTTTCTGCAAGGTGCACAAATTGCAGCCCATTCTAGTTGTCAGGGAAACAGTGCTGAGTGCCCGCTGTAGTGTCTATGCTGTCTGCGGTGTGTGTGAGCTCCCCCTGGGGCGAAACACACTCGGGCTCCTCTTCCTTGGCTCCCCCACACCTCTTTCTCATCCGTGTATCCTCAGAGATCCCCTCTGTCGTTCCAAGCTCAGCGCGCACACGTGTTTCAGTTCACTGCTTTAGTAGAGGTTGTGGGTGTAGTTCCTTCAGTGTGTGTGTGTGTGTGTGTGTGTTTGTGGGGAGTTTATCAGTGGTGAGATGAGTAAAAGCACCTGGTTTCTCTTTCCCTCTTGCCTGTAACTCCTTGACTTGATTCTCACTTGCATGCCTACATACACTCTGTTCACTATCTTTTCTCCACCACCTCCTCTCTCAGTGTGATCACACACTCCTACAGACACACACTTTTGGCTCATGAAGACACACCTCCTCCTGTGGCAGGCTGTCTACACATGCCTGCTCCTGCTCCGGCTCATGAATAGATAGCATCCTCATTGGCTGTGTAAGGGAAGGGGCTGGGAGAAGAGGGAGGGGACTGGTCTTATCTTGGGCAGACTCAGTATCTGAACATCAGTGTTGTTGCATGCAGGCAGACTGAAGGACATGCTGCATGTGTGTTTGTGTGTGTTTGTAAAACAGATTTAAAAAAAAAAAAAAAACTCCAGTATGAAAACTCTAACAGGAGTTAAAATGCCATCCACACAGTTAATCAAGTTACTGAGAGAGCTTTTTGTCAGTGCACACATTTGACAACTGGATTTGTCATGGAAATCAATCTCATTTGTATTCAATCTGATAGCCTTTTGCCCTCAGTACAATGGTTGGAGTAGTGGTGTTTAGTGGCTGCCATAGATTTACAGTCAGAGAGTGATAGTCACCAAATAGATGCTTCCCTCTCGGTGCCGGCAGTTGGACAAGGGCACGGGACTGAGCTGACACACAGGAAGAAACACAGACAAGTATTGATTGGCTTCAAATTAGCTTCCAGCCCAACTGGCTCCTCTCTGCGGGAAAGGGGGGGGGGAGTGAAAGAAAGAGAGGGCGATGGAAAAATGAGGAGAGAAGAGGATGGAAGACTCGGAGATGCCAATAAGATAAATTGAAAAAGCAGTGATGATATTTAAACCCTGTCACGCTAGAAATGATACTAATTTGCCACAGCAAATATGTTTTGACAGAAAAGTAATGAAGCCCAGATTACATTTTTTATCAACATAATGAGGAAAAGTTTACAATTAATATTTTTATGGTTATGTTTGAGCACTAACAGGACCTGGTTAATGTGAAGGAAAGATGTCAAACTGAAATTTGAATTTTCCACACTTTTTGTGCGAGGAAATCTAAAATATATAAAATTTAAAAAAAATCGAAAAATATTTTTCGATTTTTCAAAAATATATATTTGTGGAAACATTGTCTAACCTTCGAGATGGGAGCTTCACAGCTGTGTTTAACATTAGGAAAATGACATTGACAGAGACGCGTTCCATGATGTACTACTGACTAGAGCACACCATAGCTTTGTTAAGCCTACGAACATCTGATACAAGACAGTTTTTCCCCTTTTTCAACAATCTTACATATCACTGGTTAGTGATTTACGACATCTGTCCCTTTACAACATTAAACATTTGGACAGACTCATCGTGCTATTAAGTTTGTATTTCACTCGGAAAGTGGAAGCTTGAAAGCTAGGCTAACTAGCTTCCCCTCAGAAAGTGGACCTAGCCTGTCAACATTAGCACTATTTCCTACAAATTATACAATAATACAATACTAATTCCTTACTCAAGATGTTACCTGTTGAGTCAGGTACACACGTCAAACTAAGCATTATTGAAGTATTGGTTCCTTAGAAAAAAAAAAAAAAACCGAGATCCCAATCCTTAATTACCTCTAACCAAAGTGTTTTGTTTCCTCAACCTAACCAAACAGAACTTGAACTATGGTGTCAAAGTCCTGTACTTTGTACAGCCGCGATCCACCTGACCAACTCCATACAACTTGTTTACGGTTCAGAAAAGTGGCACTTCCTTCTATGGAAAACACATTGCCATTGATTATAATTGAGTCAGCAATCACTTTTCCCCCTCATTAAAACGTAATTGGCAGAACAAATGAATACAAGTGTAATTTCTAGGAGACCGGGTTGAATCTTAACACACTTATACAGTATACATTTCCATATAGGAGCCTTTGTCCTTGTTCTCCTGGGAAATGCCTACAGATATCTTGTTGTTTGTGCTCTGTTTTCTTTCCATAGAAAAAAAAAAACATATCAAAATTAAGCTGCCAGTAGGAACATTACAAAATAACATATTATATTGTCCTGGGGGAAGTTCATTTTAGATTTTGCAAGGACAGCCTTCAGTGTCACAATAGGCAGCATGGAACTCAGTCAGTGCTCAAGAATGCATTGAGCTGTATGTTTTCCAAACATACAGTAAAAGTGTTAGTTCTCCTAATATAAGTTTGGGTCTTTACGAAAGGCCAGTGCAGGTCATACTTTAGCACACTTCATTTTACAATGAAATGCATCAGTTTCGCTGGCTACATCTGTTAGGGCAACCTGAGAACTCGCAGTCAGAAGGCAGATATACCGCGTCTGCGTGACGAATAGCCGTCACTGCTAAGACTACGACCAGGGAGCACAGATACCTCATCCTCCTTATCACTAGTCATGCAGGTGCAAGGACTATAGTGGTTCAGTCAAGGGCGTCGGAGCAGATCCAGATACAGCACCCCAGATAACACTTAACCCTCTCTGTCCAAGCGCTTTTGTCCCATTCTGATGAGGTCACCACTGTCTGCTCTGACCTGTAATGGTGACTTCTTGGGGTGACATCACCAACTAATGAACTCTAGGGTTCTTCTCTTTCTTTAATTATTTTCTTGCTTTTTCCGATTTTTTGCCTCCTCTTTTAGTGTCTCTCACTCTTTTCCAGTGCTGATGCTTGCAGTGTGGGTATGACATAAGCAATATTAGCAGACGCTGGTTAAACGGTCACTGTGATCATATGTACATAAACTCGGATTTGCTGACTGACACAAAAACAGAGCTACATGTGTACACACAGTCACACATATACTGTACACAATTCCCGAAAGCTTGGAATTCCTATCTTATTCCACCACTTTTCACTGAAAGGAAAGTACATGTAGGATGAATGGTGTTTCCACAGAAGGTGACATCATCATTGTGTTCATTTATGGCCTATCACCATCCTTTTCATTGTTTTCATCACTTTCCATCATCTCCACAATTTCTCTCCCCCTCCATTTTATCATCCTGCATTATTGCCCCATTCAAATGAGACACTGCACAGATGTCTAGCTCATGTTCTCCTATAAAATTGAAGAGAGTCGTATAACTTTAAGAGAGGAGGGATTTGAAACCTAGAGATGAAAAAATTATGCAGGGAATACTGACGATTTGCACAAACAAAATTTTCGTCTTTGACGTCTGAGAACTTAACTGGCAATACAGCCGCAAAATGGTGTCATACCTGTAAGGTTGCACGTTCAAAAAAGTCTTAAACGAGTAGTTAACTTTAGGTTGAGGAGGGCTGAGGTGGGTTCAAACAGCTGTACTGGTCATTTAGTATTTCATGGTGAAGTCCGTCAGTGTGATCTGCCAGTCACTCAAAGGTTAACCAAAAATAGCTTGCTGCAGGGGAAAAGTGTTGCACTTCAAAGGAGGCCTGAAACACCACATTAGCATAATGTCCTGTATGGCTGTAATTGAAAGAAAAGGGGCCACTTTGCACGTTCCTCTCTGAAAATTGACACGTTTGACAAGCTTTGAACCATTTCAGTATTGAATCTACGATAAATCTGAGTGTAAAGTTTTATAAGGAAACTTTTCGGACAAAGAGTTTTCAGGCATAGGTATAGCTGGCAATTACAGCTAAGTGAATCCTTCACTATGTTCAAAAGCCACAGTATCCTTGACGACAGACGGAGCAGTGCATCATTGGTTGAGAGCTGATCTCATCCGGAACGATGATCACGCATGAGAATTGTGCTAAAAGGCCTGCCCAGCTGAATACTAAAAAACTGCTGTTAAATAAGTTACCAGTGCAAACTTTTCTCTCTCTTTCTCCCACAAAGCTACCTTGAAGCATATCAGTGTAGACACATCCTGAACACGACGGAGTGGAACAACTTTAATGTTAGCACAGGCTGACTGAAAACACCACCAGGACTCATAAATCTTGGTTTTATGAAGATCTGAGAGTGTCCTTCGCACAATGTCATTTAGGAGTCTTTAAGATGACAGTTTTGATATTTAGCCAGATTTTTTTTCAGAGAAGTCGTAAACAGAACTGTGATGCTTGTAGCACATTTATTACGCCAATGAAAACATGCTGATAGATTCTGATGTCAGTCATCAGACACTGACCCATGACTGACAGCATTATCTTAAAATAACACTCGTCAAAAGATTTAACCAATTTTCAACCACCTGTGGTGATAAAGTTAGCTTTTAAATTTGACTTTAAGATGTCATGGCATGTATAGCAAGATCAATACCAAACAGCCGCATTTCTTCTAGGATAGACAGCCGGGTGTCTCCATGTTGGCGTGAGATGAGCCTGAGGGCGACACATGCACACACAGCTCTCAATAGCCATAACCCATACATCATTTAACACTCTGAACCATTCATCTAGGTAAAAACAGGATTAGAGTGCTACTTACAACATGGAGCTAAAGGCCGAAGGGAAATGATGGTACATGATGATAATTGAAAAGCGGCGTGCTTTTCTGTTTTTTGTTCCGGTAATTACATTGTAACTATTCATTACTGTCTAATTACTTTGCAGGAGGCCAATGTTCAGATCCAATCCTCATAATGACTATCTCTCCTCCACTCATTGTCTCCTGATCCTGATTGTTAAAGCAAAATAACTGACTCTGTAAAAAAGAGCCTGAGTGATTCCAGCCATTTAATTATCAAATTATGAACAGAGATATAAGATGTACAAAAGGCGGCCACGCCACAAAAGTACGGAAAAGACAAAACAACTAAACTGGGATCCATTCAACTAAACACACAGGGACCTTTTGTTCATAATTTGCAGACTGCCAGTTTGGCAAAAATCATTCATTTGTGAGTTATTGGAGAAACACTGTGTTATGTCCAATCTAAGTAATGTCCCCTATGAGCAGCTAGGCAAAGCTGGGCTGATGCATACACACAAATTCACACATATACACAAACAGACAAAGTGTGTGATAATGAAGCAATTCGGTGCTTGGCATCAAATGAACCGAGGCAGCCATTAAAACAAGTTAAATCATTGTTGAATCAGTGGCTAACACTTTCTTTTTTTACTGCTCCATTGAACAAGGCTATTTAGAAAAGCAAATGACAACATGTCAGGATCCTTTTTGAACCACTGTGACCAGACGGCCAGGGGCTGTGTTACCCTCTCCTTGGTTAAGTTCACTATTCAATATATACAGCAACTTAACCACCACAAAGCAGCATGACCAGGGGGAATTTGAGACCGTGACAGCCCCTTAACTCGATAAGCCAGCAGCCAACCTGGCGACTGACCAGCTGACCTCACACCAAGTTGGCCAGGCAGGGTCAAGTAGCCGATAAGGGTGGAGTTGCCCTCAGGCTCTGGGATACAGGTTAGATTTCCCTCAGCAGCTTTACTTTGACCACTGAGCAGCTTGAATACACAAGACAAAACTGACTCAAAATCAAGTTACAAAGCACTGAAGAGCTTCGTTCCACTGAAAGACGTTTATGTCTTGAAAGAAGAAGCAGTTGCTCTGACCAAAAGATGTCTTGTTCTGGTTTTGATCTAAGTTTAACAAAGTCAGGTTGTACCCTCAGTGGCTTTTAGCCGCACAGCAGCATGGCTCCAGGGATGGCAATACCGGTCTGTCAGTTGGTCCACCAGTTTGGTCCACCAGACTGAATTCTCTCAACAACTTTGGGATGGATTGCCATGACATTTTATACAGACATTCACGGTCCCCTTGAATCTTACTGACTTTGGTGTAGACACAGTGTGGGTCTTGTAGCCTTTCATTCATTCATACTATCATTGCCATTTTTCCAACAAAAATATATCAGAGTGTTGCGATCCCATGCATTTGATCATAGCATCTAAAACAACTGGAGCTCATCTGCCACACAGCTGAGTCTCAGGTTTCACCCTGACCAATGTGTGTGTATGTGTGCATAAAAGAGACAGAGAAGCAGAGAGACATTATTATCTATGCTATAGCCTTAGGGCGTAAACATACACAGATACCCTCTGTCCAGACACACACACACACACACACACACACACACACACACATTTATACTGGAGCACCGCTCGGCTCTGGGCCTGACCCTGTTGTGTTGACCCAATAGCATAGCTCCAATAAAACTGATTAGAGAAGTCTTCCCCTGCTGCTCCCAGGCCCTGCTGCAGAACTAATGGCACAAGTGGGCCTCTTAAACTTTCCACAACATCTGTGCCAGTATTCTCAACCATGAGGATGGCTAGAGCACCAGTGCCAAGAGAGCACCACTGGAGACCCTAGGCGTAGAGGGAAAGATGAGACAGATAGATAGACAGACACAGTACATAGATAGAAAAATAGATCATTAGATACCTGGATTTGTCCATCTCTTTCTATTTTTATCTCTACATCTGAATGCAGTGCACATCATCCTCTCCTCCACTCCATGCTGCAGTGTGCAGGAAGGCCAAGCCAGCTGTTCCTCCATTGTCCAGGTGCTTAACAGGATTACAGAGGGGCACAAGGCCAGCCTCTTCCGCACACACACACACACACACACACACACACACACACACACACACACACACACACACACACACACACACACACACACACACACAAACAAACACACACACACACACTCACATACACATGCAGACACTTCCATACAAAGACTTAACCTAAAACTTCAAAGGCAGACCTAGAAGCTCAAGGACACATCATCCCTCGGGTTTACAGATAAGGACTTGAACCACGCTTGATGAAGCATACATATACTGTGTTACTGGCTTGCTCAATATTACAATTAATTATTAAAAATAGTGTAAATAAGCAGACAAAAATGACATATATACATCATATTCAGTCATTAAAACTTTTATTGTTTTTGGACAGCAAAAATCTGAACGTGTGGTGAGATTATTTCATTTGTTTTTAATATCTTTTCATTTACTTTGACATTTTCCTGCTTTTGATATTTCACTCTACCAAGTACGAAGGTGCTTGCATACAGTAAATTTTGCAACTGAATTGAAGTGGCATTAAAACAAACATATACAGGCAAAAAAATTACATCTCAGGGCTAAATAAACCACTAAAAAAAAACTTTTAAAGGGGTGTAGCTTTGTGTAGGTACCATGATTCACAGTGGTGATGTAATCTACAATGTGGTCTCTAGTCCTGCCCTCTGACATGAATCATGATCCTCTTTTCTTTCCTTTCCCGTTTTCGGTCTTTGTTATTTTTGTTGTCCTGGAAATCTTGCCCACTTGGGGCCCTTTTGATCTCTATCACTTCTTAGTGTGGGCTTGAAAAGACCCTTTACGCACTTTATATTGAACAAATGCACCACTCTCTTGCTGAGAGAGTAAACATCTAATCTCTTTCTTCACTGAGGTTTACCACAAGTATTAACAATTGAACAAATGAAGTTTAGATTTAAAAAAAAAAAAAACTGTCCAAATTTTGACTGAAGCTCAAAATGCCAAAATAACTTAAACTAGATTACTATAATTAATGCTGTAAATAATTTTCTATGACTGGGAAGGACTAGATTTCTTCTTTGAAAAATATTTCACAAAGTCTTTCTACTTTTCTGTCTTTCACATGCATATCCTCCCTTGGTGGAGCACAGCCCTTTCCATTTTTATCACTGAACCAGCTGGGTTTAAAAGGGCTTCCCTGTTGTGAATTAATGTGGCCTTAATCTGGCCCCCCGCACACGGTGATAAAGTGGTGTAAGAGATAGATCTCGTTCGGTCGAAGGACTCAAGATTAGTCATACGCCGCTGAGCCCAAAGTGGAGCCCGCAATGTTGCGTGCTGTCTCACTTCCTGCTTCCAGCTGTTGGTTCCCCTTTTCCCGTCTAATCCCAACTGCAGGACAAGCAACTGCCTGTCAGGAAGATAAGGAAGTTTCCATTGTATCCCTGATCCTCCTTATATCTGTATATTATGGTACTTCTTATGTCAGTGTGCCAGCCTGAGGTGTGGTCAGAGCAGTGCGGCACTAGGAACAATGGCTCCATCTGGAAAGAAAAAGCACAAAAAAGGACACATGGTGAGGTGTCATCCTGCACAGAAGTGTAGCTTGAGTTTCTTTTTTTTCTTTTCTCTTGTAGGTAGCCTTTTCTTGGTTGCTGGAGAAATTCTAACAATGAACCAGAAGGGGAGCAAAATCTGTTATGTGCTCATTCATAGACAGACTTTTTTTTTTACTTCAATTCCTTTACATGGCAGGAGAAGCATTCATTGAGTTTAAATCTGAAGGTTTTGTGTGCACTACATTGTGTCTATAACAACAGGGGCCAGAGCCCATGTAGGGAAAAAAAGCACATGGTATTGATTTGGGGCCCTCTTTGGCTAAGGGCGTGGCTGGCTGAGTAGCAGCGGTTGGCCTTACAGTCGATATGCTCAATAAGGTGCAGTTTGTTGAACATACAGTAATTTGGAAAATACCAAGGAACACAGATCTATACTTGGGCAAATCTACACAGCAGGTCAGCAGGAGATTTCTATTACACAAATGTAAATGTCCATGTCCAAGTAATTTAATTGTCGGTTGAGTTCTTTAATAGTGGGATTTATCCCGAATGATTTGCATAGGTTCGGTTGACATTACTGTAGTTTTACTATGTATTTTGACCAGCAAGGTCATTATTATCTTGTCATCTGCTATAATTGTGTACTCCTGCAATTGTGGAGCAATGTCTGATTTACATTAACACTGTAGACTTTTTATTCAAAATCCTATGTTTCTGGGTTTAAAATATTATTAGGAAATGTTAGCTCTGTGTAATACCTTATGTTCTGTTACAATGCCATTATACCCACAACTTGTAGCCCTCTCATGATTCAATATAAAATTGACTATATATATATATTACTATATAGTGTATGTTATTGTATGACGCATTTCAGGTGAAGCCATACGAATATTTCAGGTTGTTGTTGCTGCACCATGACTTCAATAAAATCACCAGATAAACAAATCTAAGCAACCCTGCATCACTCTCATCTGTTACCCAGTCTACCCCACAGTGGGTCTACAAATGTTCCCTGTTGCTGTGATTTTTAGACAGTGTGGGTTTTTTTTGCTCAAAAATGATCTACACATGAATAAATGTGATTGATTGCTTAATTGACTGGGCATGCCTTTAGCATCCTGCTGGTCCCAATCTTCGCCCAAAGACCAATAAAAATTTTACTGTCCCCTCGATGGCTATACAACAGAGAAAAAAATGACTTTATCAGAAGAATATGACCTATCACAGTCTAACTGAATGGTTTCCTTTCATTCTGCAGTATGGATTATTTATCTGTAACAAAAACCATATATAGATATTTAAGTCCAACGTTACCCAGATGAAATAGCACTAAGAAAACTTTAATGTACATGCTTGTGATAATTTTTTCAGGTTATATGTTTTGAATGTTTTTATTTTAGGATGAATCTCACAGATTTCACTTGATGTACAAGGGAAATAAGAGCCATTATGTAAAAATCAAATTCAAGTAAAAAGACAAAAAGCATAACACCAAATTAGCAATGTCTAGCAATGTCTATTTTTTCTGACAACGTCAGCCATCCGTTTAGCATCGACTTATAGGTCATTTCATAGATTATAGACTAATGCTACATGGTTCAAACCAGCCTGAACACAGACGGTTTAGTACACACACAAAGCTCTGAGACCAGCTCTATGATGACCTCAGAGGTCAAAGGGATGTAAGGATCAGATGGCCTCAGTCTTTATGATGCTAATCTGTATTGTGGAGGAGCCGCTTTTCATAAGTACCAGGTCTGAAAACGTACACAACATTTCTGAATTATTAGTTCAATGAGGATCTTCCATGGACTACATTCGTTCCCTGACCCCACCAACCTACTTTAAACGTGATCCTGATTTAAAACTCAAACATGAATTAAAGCTCTAACCTTAAACTAGCCCTTTAAAAGTGGCCAGATTGCAACGACATACATTTGCAGGTCAAAGCTCATCAAAAATTGAACTCGACATTAAAAATATGCACTGGTTTACGTTGTCCCTGCAAGGTAAACAACTAATCACTTTGAACTGAATTTGAATTGAATTCCTGGTGAAATAAAATGTCTTGAATGTCTTGTAAATGCTAGTGTGACCTGGCCTTAACACTTTGGTTCTCACAAGGATAGAGCTACAAGAACATCCACCCACTGGATGTTTGCGCCTCTCTTTTATCTTATAAAATCACTTGTTTTTCTAATCCAGCAGCAGCCTTGTCAGTTGTTTATGATCCAATATCAAGCCTTTTTTTTTTTTTACAACCACCTTGGATGGGGAAAAAGCACAGAAGGTCAGAGTGTAGGTTTTTATTAGTACATACCAATGGTGAAAGTCATAATGCTGTCAAAAGCATTTTACAGCACTTTAACTGCTTGTTAAAGACACATCAGTCTGTGACATATGATTGAACTTGTCACATATTCATGGATTAACACAAAACACATGCACGTACAGTACATGCCTTATGTTTCAATCAAATCAGTCTCATTTAAAAATATAAGGTGCTGGGCAATACCTTATTTTTTACCTCCCTCTCTTGACTTGACATCATGCTGTGGTTGTCATGGCAACCATGCAATACGACAGAGCTGATGACAGAGGAGCACTAAGCAGAGATCCGTCACTGAAATGGTGGAGCCATGCTATATTGATGCGTGTACCTTTGTGTGTGCGTGTGTGTGCGTCTGTCATAGGCCACTTTGGGGACAAATTGCAAGACGTCTTGCAACAAAAAAAACATTTCTAACAAACAATCTTTAAAAAGCACCAAAATTTCTTTTTCAGTTTTCAGTCACCTTAACAGGAGGATGTATTCTGTAGTAGAAGGTCTAATAAATAAACACTATGGATAAGACATTTCTTTTTCTGATGTTTTGATGAGTTTCATTGTGTACGGTAAAACTCTGCATGTTGTTAATGTCTTGCTTTCACTTTTTATTTGAAATTTGAACTACCATCAGAACAATAACAAGCCGTGCTGAACAGAGAATCAGGACACCAAACCAACTGAGAAATAATGTAAGGGAACATTTTCTATTTAGATAAATGGCAAAATCATGGATAAAGGTTTATTTGTTTGCTAATTTACCACTGCATCTGCCACACTGCCCCCACCTGCCGTAACATTAGCTTTTCACTCAAGGCAATGACGTAGGTAGGCATAGGGTGCTTTTCGAACAAATTATATGTTAGTTTGAATAACTTCAGACTGGATTTTTTGAGAGTCACGTTTTAAGATGGATTCACATTACAGTGGAAAAACAGAGTCTTGTGCAGCGTGTTCTGCATTGGTTACCACAGTATTTACAGCTCCAAAGCTCCCTTAGGTGCTCGACTAAACTTTGCCACTTTAGCTACAATGCTAATTATGCTAGCAGTGGATCACTCTTTGATTTTGTAACCAACCTGGTAGCTGCATCTGCCTGCTGATACTTTACCTAGCATCTTTTGTCTCAACATGAGGTCAATTTGTTCCCGTGCAGTTCTGGAAATTCAGACACACAAGTAGGCTTGCGTCTATGTTTTAGTTGAAACGGTGGTTATCAGCAATTGATTGTGCCCACAAAGGTCAGCATAGCTCGGGTCAAAGTTCAACTAATGTGAACTTACAGTACTCCAATCAATGAACTACAGACATCAGTGTAGAACCATCACAATGCAACACCTGCACAGTAGCCATTTTTCCGCAGTAATGTGAATATGCAAGTCGGACCTCATAAAGCACTATGAAAGGTCCAAAGTATCGAATTTAGACCAGGACATAATGGTGCATCATATCATGTGTTTGGTCAATGTTTTCAGATTTCTTTGTACATCTGGCCTTCTCGCCATGAAGAAGCACTTTCTTCTCTGTTGACCTTTAGTGTTCAATTCATCAGAGCGAAGCATAAGGGCATGTTAGGGTCACCCTGTGTCCCAGTGGGGGTCCTCTTCGGTCAAAAAGATCAAAATGGTTAAGAGGCTTAGTCTCATAGGAGGGAAGCTTCTTCAGTGGGTCCACAATGCCACAAGGTCAAATAAAGTGTCAGAGTTCAAAAGGCACCACTCAACCTTTCATTCTTTCTTTTCAGCTTTCTTTCTTCTTCTACTAAATTCTGTGAAAATAATCTCACTAGGTGAAATGTTTTAGAAGAAAAATAATTCTGTTACTTCAAAAAAGTCACAAAAAGGTTAAGAGTATAGCACTGAGGTTGTCCTCACACAGTATGGGGGTCTTGTGTAAATCTACCAGAATGATAAATAGCTCCTGGTCACAGTTCTGATTCCACAGCTCTCTGTAGACTCAAGCCTCTCATCAACCATCACTCTTGGTTTTATTAATGTTTTTTTCAATTTCATACAATTCTGCTATGTAGGAGCAACAGTGGTGCAATGCAGTAAATGTTTTTCTGTCATGTTTTTTATATGGTTCAGTTGAGTACATGAAATCTGTGCAGCTGTAGCACAGTATGTGCGTGTATAAAAGGATATTTGAACTACTTCTGACTCATCTGGCCTTTTTGACTCCGGATGTTACCACATATTGCTGCTGGGAGAAATTGGTTTTTGATGGATTTTTGATTGATTTTTGATTCTCGTGCTTTTTACATGTGGTTTAACACAGATAAGAGAATCTTATATATAGCAATACCTGTGTGAGCTATATTATCCAAGCGATTAAGAAAAATATTTTAAAAGTTTTAAGCACCTAGTTTAAAAGTTATGAACTTGTTCCAACCACAGTAGTGAGTACCTGTTATTTGTGTGGTTACTTGACCTAAGAGGCCATGTTTGGATTTTATGATAATTTCATCTTGGGCTCACAACATCCATGAGTGTCCTCAAGTGCTGCAATGGCAACCAAGACCACTCAAAGCTTTTAGAGCACGAAAAATACAAAGAGCCCTATTAAAAGTCCCAGATTCCACTCGTGCCAAACATAGTCGTAGCTCAATCTGATGTCAGAATATTAGGTGGTTTTAACAGGCCATTTCTATGGTCAAGTTTCTTTAGTTCCCCAGCTAATACTTTTTCATCACTACCTACCTACTATCCTAGCTCTTTGAAAATTAGCCCACCCAGCCATCTACCAAGCTATCCATCTATTTCTTGCTCTCACCTTTTTCAGGAAACTGTTACAGCAACATAACACACACAAAGAAAGAGAGAAAGAATGGCCACAAATAAAACTGAATTGAAAAACAGTAAATTAAAAGTGATAGTATATATGTGCACCATGAGATGTCATATGGAGATGTCACAACATACGATGACAGCAATATCATTGCTTTCAATTAAATATTATTTCATTGTCATTGTGACCTGAGCATCAGAGCTGTAACCGGATTATAGTGATTCTAATATGCAGTAATGTAATCCTGCTACTGTGGCTTTGCAAAGGATATAATATATTCATATAGTGTGAGTTGCACCACAAATCTCCTAGCAATCATATCTTACCAAATAACAGGATAAGAAGGAGTAAGAAGATCATTTTTGGGAGACCATTGGTATAGTTGATAAAGACTAATTGAAGCTAAAGCTGCTATAGTCAATATTTTAACATTAACAATGGCTCAAATGACCATGCATATGTGAAAGGTGTCACTCGTAGTGATGAACCCATAGAAAATTATCACTCAACTCTGGAGTTCCCCTTAGCTTTACAGACACTTTAATGTTTTGTAGCTCACTGTTTTCCTTTCAAGGGGTGCAAATTTTTATTTTTTTAGTTCACTCTTCCAGCTCTCATCAGCATCGATTCAAAAAGCAGCAGGCAGCTGTTTTCAATGAAAGAGCTCTGATAAACCCACTATAAGCTACCTGCTCAGTACCAGACAGTAAACAAAGTTAGTGACTAGTTGTGGGACACAGTGGAGTATTTAGCCGATGAAAAGACAGATATATCCTGCAGGAGTTAGTGAAGACCAAAAACAGAACTGACAGGAGGATCAGGTGACCAGACACATGACTCCAAATGAATGCCAATGTTGCTCTGTGTCTGTGTAAACCACTGTTCACAACTATTTGCTAAAAAGTCAGCCAAATCAACTTAAGAGGCGACAATTTGATGGTGTTGTGTTTACAACTAGTTTCTGCTGTACCCAACTGGCCAAAAGTCAGTTAATTCAAGTAGATTTCCAAATGTTACTGTAGCATTTTACCTGTTCTGGCCTCAGTAGCTATGTCATCTCAGTTACAGTGAACAAGCAGACTTTTTACTCTGGCAAACTCACTTTTTCTCTACCATTATAGACATCCATTCAACAAACAATACATATACTGTATATTATTCTATTATTATTGTTCTTGGTATTCCAACAATTACATCTTGATGCAGTCGATAGAAATCATAAATCCAACCAACCCAATGTCCTTGCCCTCAGTGGCCCATTATCCTCTTCCAACATTTGGGATGCCTTTTCTGCTCTCTAATACTACGTTGCTTTGAATAAAAACATCAGATGCCGAGAATGTAAATATATATACAGGTATGCCTTAGACATTTTATTTTCCAAAATACTTTTCTTAGCAAACATGTAGAATTACCAGTCCCCATCTACGTCTGTAATGATTAACCTAATGGCTCCAAATCTATGAAAAGTAATCATGCCATTGCCTCTCTACAACACTGTACAATTATCACACTCTTTGTTCTGTATAGTAGTACCATATATTATTACTAATATCTGAACAAAGGGGCTAGTTTAATAGCAACGCTTGGACATCATCAATCCTGATTTAGAAGGTTATACGATGTACTTTATAAACTTTCTGTCCACTATAGCTTACATAATAGCTGGCACAAATGCTACTCTGTCAGTCGGTGGTGTATATGGAAACTATAAAGGGAAAAGTATATTGGCATAAATTGTAGAAAAAGAGGGGAGAGAGAGATATGAAAAGAGGAGTTGTAAAAGGTGGTGTATAAAAAGGAAAAAAAGAGAGACTTAAGAAAGAAAGAAAGAAAGATGGACTGAGAACAGCAGAAGGTGAGGGGTAAAGGGTGCGAGAGCCAGTGATGAAAATACCATTGATCAAAGGGCGGGGTTGGCTTGCCCCGCTTTGAGTGAGACAAATGGCAGTATCTAGTAGACTGTATATATGGTGTGTCTCCCTGTCTATCTGTGCCCGTCATGCTCCCCTGCTTCCAATGCATGACAATTATCCCGCTCCAGACTGTGTGGGCAATAAAAAACAGGGCGCCATGACACTTTCTTCCTAGCAGTGTTGAAGCACAAAACTTAAGCTGTCAACAAGTTCTTTGTGTCTGCAACACTTCTTGTGATTTGAGTGATTGTAATGTATGGGCATCATGGTGGCGTGCGCATATTATCCCTTTATCTCTGACTGTTATACTGTGAAAAATGTAGGGAGACTATTTTGCAACCATTGTGCGCCAGGTTGAAAGACTTTTGTGGGAGACTGTGAAGACGGTGTGGGAGTGGTCACATTTGATTGACAGTGCTGACAACATAAGCAAACAACCCCACAGCTTCATATTTTGATTCAATTGTTGCTAAACTTTGCATGTATGAGAGTTTGTGATATCATCTTTTTCCAACTGAGCCCCGTCCACTTCAAACTAGTGAGAAAAGCAGAAAGAAAAACCGAAATACAAAAATCTCAACTAAAATAACCCAAACTGTTTATTTATATGATTGTGTAGGACCCCATTGTTCACAGTATGAAGCTGATTGAGAAAATAGGTGTTCAGGGGCCTTAAGCTCCACCAATATTCAATAATAAATGATGGGGTTGGTCCAATTATTCCCCTACACAGTGCCTAATATGGATTTATGTCTCTGCTCAGAAGCTTTTGTATACTTTCAGCGGCGTCACAGGTCATAAACTGAGTCAAAAGAGGTCAAATGAATGCTGAGGTCACCTAGAAACACCCGTCCACCCTTTCTATTTGTCATTGCCTGTACTTTAACTGCCTACTTCTGTCCACAGCTGTAACCACCTTCAGTACACAAATTATATGTATCATATCCCAGAAAAAGTACAGATTTGAGTGAGTGACCCAATTCTAATACTTGGGAATGCTGTTGAATAATATTCTTACTTCCTGTTAACTTAAAAGAAAATGTTTTCCCTGATAACTTATTTGGTCAGTTATTTGAATTAATAAACAGCTGGGAGGTTATATAAGGAAAAACCCCTTAAAACTGGAAGAATTAAGCTTGCAATAATGAAGAAAAAAAATATGCTTCAAAGGCATAAACAGCAGGGAATGAAAAATGAGATATTGAATTTTCCCCCCAATAATGAACAGAAGAGCGTAATGAAGGGGTTTTGTTGTATTATTTAGCATGTTTTTCTGCTTCACTTTATAGAATTGAATGTTTTTCACTATCAAACTTAGCGCACCCATTTATTCCTCTAATTGGCCAAATAAAATCTGTAGAAGAGAATTTAAGTGGCAACATAAATTTTAATTACTGATTCCAATTATCTGAAATTGGTTTCACCTCCATCTCACAAACAATGACAAAATAAAACAGCCTCCATTAACTTCCACAGGTCAGTACACACCCATATAGACACACACACATGCATGTACAATTGCTTGTGCATGCAGAGAAAAAGCACAGGAATGGGATAACCTTACAAATTAAAGTAATCATTACAACTATTAAATAATACTAAGTAATTTGCATGAAATCATGAGATGCTTACATCAATTAAACAAAACAGTGGGATTCAGAGGGTCAGTTACATGTTTCATTGTTTAAGGAAAAGGTAAACTACTCAAACACCACTAAAGAGCTGCAATTGACAGACTTAATAGATAAATGTATTAAAGAAATAGTTTGAAATTTAGGGAAATACACTTATTTGCTTTCTTGTCGAGAATTAAGGAAATAAGGAATAAGGAAAAACCCCTTAAAACTGGAAGAATTAAGCTTGCAATAATGAAGAAAAAAAGATGAGAATTGATTGATTAAAAAAAGTCACACATTTATACCACTCCCATTTCTGTATGGAGCAGCCAGTTAGCTTAGCACAAAGACTGGAAGAAGAAAGAAATGACAAAACAGAGGCTAGAAAATGGGAATCAGCTAGCCTAGCTCTCTCCAAATGGAACAAAATTCCCCTAGCACCTCTAAAGTTCTCTAATTAACATGTTATATCATTTGTTTATTTTGTAAAAAATCAGTTTTTACACTTTGGTTTTCATACCGATTCCAATTTTTGCACTAGGCTAATTTAACTGAGAGTGGTATTAATATTCTTATCTCACTCTCAGCAAGAAAGTGAACAGCGTATTTCCCATAAGGTTGAACTATTTCTTTAAACTACAGTATCTGGGTGTGAAGTATTGCAAGATTATATTAGAAAGCCCATTTTGAAGAGTAAGATCTTATTAAGGGCCGATTAAACATGTCTGATTGTATTGCATAAACTTCCCCTTAGTATAATGACCCAAAGTATTAAATTATGTAGCACAGTACAGAGCACACATATGCTTCAAAAGCACTGAAATGATTAATGAGTTAGCCAAAACACTGATTTTCAACAATACATAACATTAATGTATTCTCTTGAATGATTTTTCGATATTTTTTTCCTCGGGTTAGTCTTAAAAGCTATGCTTTTTGCATCTACTTGTGAAGATTTTGCTGGAAATTCAGTGCATTTATTAATCTTAGTAATTATATGAAAGTGTATTACTCCCTTCAAAACATTTTGACAGCACTTAGTAACCTTTGTTCTTTCCCTTACATATTAGGATACACAAAAGCACAACAGGCACATAGCAGATGTTCTTGTTGCACTGAAAAGAGATGAAAAATGTCTTATTTCAGATATTCCAATCAATGAATGCTTTACATAGAGCACATAGAAAAACTGCTGGTACTAGAGGCTAAGATACTTCTGTCCACACTCACACACACACTCAGTGGTCGATACCACAGCCAGCAACTGTGTCAAGGGACTGCAGGTTTAGAGGTAACCTTGTATAAGGATCCACCGATGGAGCTGTGGAGGCTGATCAAGATTTGTGTTATATGCTTTCCTACATCCTTGTAGAGAGGTCCTGTTGACCCTTCTGTTCAGCTGCTGATTATCTTTTCACTGGCAGAGAAAAATATGTTTCTCATTATAAGCATTGGAGATTGATTGCAGTCTTCTTCCTTAAGCGCAGTATGTCTGATTGGCTTGCGGTGGAGATAATTGCAAGTCTTGTTGTTTGAAGAAGTGATTCTCACACACAGGCCTCTCAGTTCTGCTACCCATACCAGAGTCCAGTACTTTCATCAGTCACTGGGTCTTCAGGTCACAGTTCCATTCTTCATTACACATGCAAATATGCCTCCCAGAAAACTTTTACACATTTATTTTTTCAGGCTGGTTAGTCCAAATGCTACCTCTAAATAAGAACAGATTCAAAAAGCTCCAGATGCACTGCAACAGCTTTGCACCTATCAGCAGGCAGCTTTGTGCAAGGTAAGATTTTCAGTGACAAGTTCTACACTCTTTTTTTGGCAGATTGTTCCATTATCTGCAAATAAAAGTCTCCAACTTTTGTGTGACTGTGTTGGGCATAAGCAGCAAGACAAAGAATTCTGTGAAGTGTGTCAACCTTTTTCCAAGCTAAAATTTGGGTGTAAATAATAACTATATTTTAACATTCTTTCCATTAAAGCTTGTTGACCTTTCAAACCATTTGATGAAAGATGTATCAATAGCCAGGTCTCTGTTTCTCTCCTTTTTTATAACAACTGCTAACAACCATAATTACTCATTATTGTTAGTCGTACTTCAGACTCAGCTGTGATTGGTTTCATTCTTAAGGTTAAATGTCACTGAGTAATCTTCATGCTTTGTTGGAATTTCTGTACCTTTATTTAACTACAAAGGTATCTTTTAAGTCAAAGAGAAACCATGACTATAGAATGTGCTACGATCTAAATCTAAAGAAGTAATTTGAAGTACGTGATTGCATGACTGCACAACAAAAGCCAAATGCTTCTTTTCCCATTGACATCCGTGGATTTTTAAAAGTATGCAAATTGGGGTCTAAGAGACTGTAAGGGTTCAATGATGCTAGATTCAGCTCAGATGAATGACAATGTTAAATTTTCCATAATAGAAACCCAACACCCCAGGAAGCCTAGCGAGCATTTTATGGAAGATAATGGGAATCCAAATAAATAATAAAGATGAGAAAAATGCTAACACCATAGCCATGATTTAGCACTATCTGTCAATACATAATGGTCACAAATTTCTGTATTCGTTTTGTGTATTATGTCATCTTTCTTTCAAAACAGTGAAAGTCATTATAAGATTGACAAAATTTGAGTCTTCTGTTCAAGAAGATCTGAAGGTTATTAAAACAACTAAATAGCTTCTATGCCTCAAAATTGATGCTCCCCCAAATATTGAGGGAAATAGGAAATAGGTGACAGTATGTCAAGTGAATGATAAACAGGTCATAAAACAGATCACAAAACCAAGAGGATCGCTTTTCTTGATGACATATTGACGACTTGTTTCTCTTACGATAATATTTGTCCTCCCTGCTTCTCTTGGGTTCCATCAGTTCTTGCACAGTTGTTTGCATTAAGGCTACATGTAATGTGTCACTGTCTGAACTAATTACCCCAAAGCCCCTGTCCTCTGACCTTTAACCTCATCCTAATGTTCCTGCACTCACTGGGGTCACGCCCTCTGTCCACGATTGTCACTTCTCTAACCTTTGCATGGAAAAGAATCCATGTACTGGTGAGAGGTTGGCAAGCCCCACTTGTTAGGCTATATTTGTATGGCTTCTCCCTTTTTATGGTGAAAAGTTATTGTAAGCAACTGAGTGTTTCTTCATTTATTTAGGTGGGCCCATACTGTGGTGCCCTAGTTTGCTGATCCACAGAGTGCCCCTTGTACATTTTAAGGAGTGTGAGAAATGGGTGCAGAAATCAAACATGACAAATGTAATCTGAGATCGATGGGTAGGGCGTTACTGTGCAAGGGGTTAATGGTTCTTGAGATAGGAAATTGTACATTTCTTTTTTTTTGGATTAAGTTTGCTCATGCTGGATACAGTGGAGAATGACAGGAAAGGTGAGAGAAAAACACGATGTAATGTGAACCCAATCATGGACTAAGTTCAAAAGTTTGAAGCACATCTTATGGTATGTGCCTTTGTGAGATGATCCATGAATGGTTGGTGGTGTATTTGAAGATATCTGTCCCAAAATAAGACATGTTAGCACGAAATTGAGACAACTTACGAAAGGGTCAGGTGAACTCTTGTTTGACAAAATTAGAACACATTTACAAAATGGATCTCTATATTTTATAAGTTTTCAAATATTGAGTTGTTGAGATATTGACAAACTAAGCATTTGTATTTATTTGGAGTCAAGTTTCAAATTACTTGACAAATGAAAGTCTAATTTTCACTTTCCTTGTAAGTCTGTTTTGCTCTCCACCAGCTCCTGAAGGAAATATCTGGCTTTTTAGCTGCTAATTGCTCCTCTACTGTATGTTCACCAGCTAGTTTAAATTTTTCTGTTAGCCATTCGGTGCTGTTGCTGCATCTCGACACGACAGTCATTCTAGTGGAGAGAGTGAATTTGCAACAGTTAGGTGGCCGGTCGTAAAACCAAAACAATGAGCTGAAAGTTGCTAAAGCACTCTGTAGAGCTGACAGGAACTGCAGAGTTGGGCGCTAAATATCTGAGTTTGTCACTATGAGCAATCCCTTTCATATTACATCTAGTCATTTGACCCATTGTTAATATATAAATATTAATTACAGCAGCTTTAAAGAATTTTTTGTCCAGTGCTGTTGCAATTTTTGCAGTGTACATGAAAAATAATGTAAAATAACACTGTGTCCTTGTGAAGTGTCCTTGAGTATTAAATCCCTAATTACAAACACACTTCTTCAGTCTGGATTGGGGTGACAGCTAAATTCCAAATCTAAAAAGTAAAGAAATCCCACTATATGATGACTTCAAACTTTATACAATCTTTTATCGAAAAAAAGTAGATCTGTGTATCACTCATACAAGAAAGGGCTTACTAAAGGCTTATTCCTTCCAACAGATGATAATAGCAACTAATCTACTCTCACAGAGGAGCTCTGGTGACATCAGCAGGGAGTAAGCTTAGAGACTCAGGAACAATGGCAAGAGCAGCTTCACTGTGTCATCCGTCAATGACTAATACAAGGCTGTGGGATCGCTTATAGTGGGAGCTGATGTGTTACCTATTGTCTGAGAGGCATTCTTTACATCGTGGCGGGGATGTCATACTGGGTGTATATATGTGAAACCTGTCAAAATTTTCATCCCCACAAAACCTAATTTTTTTACACCCCCCCTCCCCAAAAAAAATAGTCCTTTGCAAAGTCACACGTTTTATTGACTATTGACAAAATTTGACCATTGACCATTTGACCACCACCATTTGGCACAATCATAACATTGTATCAGACACAACGGTAAAATCATTTTAAATAGCTAAAATTATTTTAAGCTGCCCAAATCAATATTTTTATATCAACAGTGGAATGTGTAATGTGAATGAGGTTTCTTAGTGAAGAAACCTCAGTTCGCTAGAGCGTTTTAGCATCTTCAAGCTCATTATTTTGGTTTTCCAGCCCGCAACCTTACTGTTTAAACCAGAGCTTTATGATGAAGCTCTCTGTTTGTAAATAGACAACCGTTTTCTAACTAGTTCACTGAAACAACTTAAGGTGATATTAAAACATCAAAATTTCATCCAACTATTTCATGAGACAATGTGCCCAGTTAATAAATGATTTTAATATGAATAGATTGTTGTTTGCAAGTAGTTGTCATATTTAAAGAAACTGTATTTATCTATTATTTTATATAATGTGATAAAATATTGTTTTATTTAAGAATGTTTTTTCTGAAAAACCACAATGTAAGCAGAAGACTTGCTCCAGATGTGTACCAAAAAATACCATTTCTGAGCATAGAACTAACATTTTGTCACTTCAGACAGCCCTGCTGGGTTCTCTTCTGTAGATCTTGACTTAACTTTCTTCCGCTTACACAACTTGTCGCTCACAAAGACAACCATCAACAAAACACAGATGTTGCTCTAACCATTTTGTGTAGGTGTCATTAAATAAGTGACATTATTTCATGACAGGACCACAGGCAGAGGCCTCATGTGGAGTGAAGCTGGCAGTCTTCTTATGGATTTTGGTATAGGAACTTACTGAAAAGCAACCCAAACATCTGCTATGCTGTTCATTTTAGCACCCAACTGTGGCACAGTCTGCAGCCAACTGTAACACCCCCGAGGCTTCTACAACTGACAGATGGCAGCAAAGGAAATCAGTCTATTTGTGTGTGTCTAAATAAGTGCCTGTCTGTGACTGTATGTGTACATGCACATTTTTCTGCATCCACATATGTGCAAACAAACGTGTGTACTTGTGTACTTTGCCTTAGTTTGTGTATCTGGCGAGTGGTCCCGGCGACACTGAAATGTCTCTGCTTTGATATCTGCCAGATTCTCTCCAGGTGTCACAGAAGAGTTAAAATACCACCTCAGGAGTGCAGTCAGAGCTGAAGCTTGGAGATAAACACTGCTGGACTGTGGAGGAAAACAGATGTTTTGTTTGGTGATTGTGAATATTATTATGGATCATGAAGCTATGAACAGTCTGCTTTTACTAAATGCTTTTGTGACAAGAGCAAGCCATGAGCTAAACAACATGCATACCAAACAGATTTCTTTAAAAGACTGAATTAATGTCATGTTTCTAAGGCTTGCGTAGTTGGGTGTAATGCTGAACTACACCAGCAACCTTTAAATTGCACTTGATCCCTTTCAGGTTTTCAGGAGTTTCACCAGATTTCACCGGGGGGAAAGGACATTAAAAAACTGCAAAGTTCGTCTTATGGCTGCAACCCAGAGCCATAGCCAGGCCATTAGCATTTTTCACTTACTTAGCATAATTTGATGCTTCTTTTGCCTTGAGCTAGGACCGGTCATTAAAAATGCATTTGTATCAATTAAGTTGATAACGCGTTAACTCTTTATGAGGCACTTTCACCTCTTGTGTGGCCTACTGATACTATCTACTGCAAAAATGTTTATTTCTCAGGTACATGGAGGGTGTTTAGCACGTAGCTTCACTGAGGTTGTGTGTGTATGTGTACTTGTGTTGGTGTAAATTTGAGTGACTTAAAATGTTTGTTTTTTGTTTTGTTTTTACATTTTTTACTCACAGCTGTTACTACATACCCTGGGAAAACAGTTGTATAATGTCCTATGTGGCTCTAGAGGAGTTTTTTCGAATGCGGGAAAACTACTCCAGTAACATCACCTGGGCAGTTCAGCCTTGACTTTGAGACTGCAAATGTTTTTAAGAAAAATTCAGTGTTAAAAAATTCTGGAGCTTGAAAGACTCGGGGTGGCAGTGAGCATCTTACAAAAGACAAAATAAAATTTTATTACTCACAAAGGATAACATTTCTTGTGAAGATGGACAATGTCTGCTGTGTACAGATGAGCGTAAAATAAGAGGACACACGACAGACTGGATCTGTTAGTTTATTTAACAATGTAACACAAATAATGACTCTTTGTGTATCTGCTGTGTTGACAGTAGCACCTGTTTTTTGAGGCTGAACCTTAACCTGTTTGTGCTGCTGGCATCTGACGCAATCTGCTTGCCTTGCTGACACCAGTCTGAGATGATGTGAGAGTTTGTGCGCAAAAGGGATTTCATGGAGCTTGCTGTCAGGGGAAAAAAGGGCAAATTCCCCCAAAATATTGCCTTTAAGACTGAGACAAAGGACTATGCAAGACAGACAAGAGCATAAACAAAATATGCAGAGATACACAGAGAGCCCATCTTGTTCTGCATCTGTTCCCACTTGAGATTCAGATGAAGACAATGTTTTAGTATGAAAAAAAATTGAGGTTGACATTTTCATCTTGGCCTCCTAGACGCACATCTTTCAGAGTAACATGGGGAGTTTGAGCAGGATATTTTTATTGTGTACCCATTTTTATGCTACAGTGCTACTTCTAAATCTTCAATATGAACAGGGAATGTGTGATAAATTCTGCCATTTTTCTGAGGGTGTGAGGGGGGATGGAGGTGATGATTTTGCCTCACAGGCACTGAGTGATACCACATCATTTTGTGTAGTCTTTCAAAGTCTATCTCCTTTCCCTCTCTCCCTTTATTTCTCACTCTGTCTTTTTTCTTTTTCACTCTTTTTTTTTCTGCCAGCTTTTTTCCTGCCTTTCTCTGCTTCCATCCCTCCAGCTTTTCTTTCCTGACAGCACAGGTATCACATTCCTCTTTCATCAGCCTGACATCTATCCCTCACTGCATGGCCTCCTGTGTGACAGCTGAGAGTGTGCCACACTAATGGCTGAAGTAGCCCTTCTTTCCTGTCTACATCAGAAACAAGGGCAGCACTGAGCAGATGTATCAATCTTTGCAAAAATACATCAATTTTAGATTTATAGATAAAGAAAAATAAGAAGGCTAAGTATTATCTACCATCAAAGATTTTCAAGATCAAGGTTACTGCACTATCAAATTGTTAAATCTTGATTCCTTGCAAGGATTTTCTCATTTCACCTCTTTGTCATGTATTTTTCACTTAGTGATACCAAGTAATTGGTATAGAGTAGAAGAGAATTAGTTATATAGTTCCTGACATGCATACTTAACATTGAAAGTGATCTAACAAAGCTCTTCCCATTCATCTGCACCAGAAATTAAATGTTCACTTATATGAATTATGGATATATAAGAGAAATAATTTAATCAATGCTTCTTATACCAGTCTTTTCACTTGTTAAGAAAATGTTGTACTTGAGTGAACACAAGAAGAGTGATAAATCATTTGACCAGTGTGCTCTTCCTAACTCTCTACCTGACTGACTAGATAATTATATATACTATAGACTGATAGTCATGCTCCTCAGTAATTAAAAGCAGAGACAACCCCTTACTGCTTCATCCCCTTCAATCATTAGGGATGGATTAAACCAGATCACGGAGAGCAGAGTGATGATATGTCAAATATAATCTTCCACTGATTATACATAAGAGTCTACAGTCATGCTAGCAGCTCCTTGAGGTTGCACTAAGCACAGCATTGCTTTGAGCTAAATGCTAATGCTAGCATGGCTACACGGTCAAAATGAAATTGTTACCATGCTGATGTTTAGCATGTTTAATTTTCATGTTCAGCATTTTAGTTCAGTGTGTTAGCATCCTAACATGTGTTAATTAGGAGTAAACACAAAGTACAGCTAAGGTGAAGGTATTCAGTCACAAACCGGAGTAATGTACAAATTAAAATTTTGACCACATGGTGATCCTATAAGAAAAGTCAGGGGATCACCAAAGTCATTTGGATACGTCATCTGGGAACCTGCTTGTAATAAATGTCTTGCCAATCTGTCCAGTAGACGTTTAGATATTCCACTGCATAAGTGGAAACTTTGACCTGCTGGTAGCCCTAAGTGAAAAGTCAGAGGATCACTAAAGTATTAGGATTCATCTTCTGAGGACCGCAAATATCTGTATAAAATTTCATGTTGAGCCTTCCAATATTTGTTGATACTTAAAAAAAAAACAAAAAAAAAAACTTTACAGTGGTGCTAAATAACATATTAGGGGATCACCACTGTCATTAGGATACATCCTCTGGGAGCCATGGATGTCTGTACCTGTTTTAATGGTAATTCTTCTAATAGCTGTGGAGAAATTTCAGTCTGGACCAGAGTGCTGGACAGACCAACAGTTTTACTCCATTGTCCTTCAGTGAAGTATTTGATTTAGATCTTGGAATATATTTAACCAAGTAGTTCAACACGTCCATGTCCTCTCTGTTTACCACTGCTGCTACAGATGTCAAACAGTGAGACTGGTAATAGTGTGTTTTTTTGTGGACAGCCCATTTCCAAATTTTAGCAATCACACTGAATGAAAATCTCTTAAACAAAAGCTGAAACAAGTATTTACAGCAAGAAAGGTTTCCGCCTGTGTGGATGTGGTGCTGTTAATCCTTAATTGGACTCAAAGAGGATTGGAAACTGTTTTTCTGGCATCACCGTCAGCAAGCATCAAGTCTGCCAGCACAAGACAGAGGAAAAGAGAGGATTTGGTGTGATTGCCAAAGCAGACTAGGGGGTCCTGATGCAGAGTGAGCATAAATCTGGCAGGGGGCTGAAGAGCTACACAAAACTTAGTCACACAACAGTACAACCTGTCTGTTGTTATTTCTGAATTCAGACAGCGCTGTCAGTTACTGGGCATCTAGGGAATATTTCCACAATGAAGTTTCCCAATTTAGCCAACAGAGAGGAAAAGCCTTTCGATGAGACTACACAATGCACAGTAAGCAATCAATTCCCCCTCAAAGCCACACAATACAGCTAAAATTGTTTCTTTCAGCCTCAAGGTGCACATTCTTTTTGTTCTCTAATAGTGAGAGAGCACCTACATCAACCAACAGGAGGACAAAGTACCACCACTAGAAAGAGGGATATGTGAAGGAGCTATTCTTCACAGGGTAAACAGGGTCATAAACCATCCATTGAAGAGGCAATTACTTCCTGATCTGACACTGCAACCCATTTCAGCCAATCAAACAGCAGGAGAGACCTCCAACCGTGGTCTTACAGGCTGCTAACCAGGTTAGCTGCGCTGCTAACACAGGCCAGCTCTGCCATGCCAAATTGGTCTGAGAGATTTACCGCAGCTCTTTCCAAACCCCAGGAGCCATCTGATGTTGCTCAGTAGGCTCCTCTGCTCTGTGGGACCAGCAGGAGTGGCTTCTCTAGTCTGGGCTAACTAGCTTGCAAGCCAGAGGGCCCTGCCAAATGTACATGATTTATGGGCCAGTGTGAAGGCTAATGCAGGCTGCTTTGCATATGTCTTGGTATGGCTCTTTGCTGGCTCTACAGACTTTATTTTGAGCTTTGCCTTACCTGATGCTTATACCATTCATAGCATCGTCCTGTGTGCTGCAACATTGCTGTCAAATTATAGAAAATGTGTTCTCTATTTATATGTAGTGTGCTATTGTGCACAAATACAGCCACTGGTATATGGGTTATGATGGGGATAATTCAGAGAATGGAATTGGGGCTAAAAGGGTTGAGAGGATTTGATAAAAATGCAATGAGTGCATGTGAGAGGCAGGAAATCACACAGGCTGAACCTGCTTTGAGCACTAAGGGCTCCAGCAGCTCTATTATCAAATCTATTTATGTGCTCCCACCATCATAGGTCTAATCTGACAGCCAGAAAGCTTCTTCTGATCAAATGGAAAACAGCAAAGGGAATATCTAATATGTAAATAATCAGCTGCATTCCTTTGCATGGTGGGAGTTTATCTATTGTATATGACACCTGGGATTGGTATATCTGGTGTCTGTCAGACACAGAGCGAGGTTATAAGGTAAAAACAATAAACTAAAAATTAGGAGATTGTTTGCAGGGACCTGTGGATACCTCGTGTAGTGTTATACTGTACATATACACAGACACAGGATAGAGGGGGATGACAAAGGACCTACATCATATATAAATCATTAGTGGAATATTATTATGATGCATTAAGCAGCATTTTAAAGTTGAACCTCCTGGAGGTGAATCCTACTTTTACTGTTTTATATGTCAGACAGTTTCATCTTAAAAAGATACATCATAATTTCATAACCAAGTCATCATTTTTTTTCTTTAAAGGCTGTAAATTCAGTAACTACAAACTATAGCTGCCACACACATATACTGTGGTAAAAAGTACAATATTTCCTTCTGAGATGTAGTGGATTAGAAGTATAGAGTACCTTAAGGAAAGACACTACAGGTGAATAGGGTAAAATTTTTAACTAATGGATATCACCAAGAAACTTCCCCACTTCATTACTTACATTAAGACTTTTTTTTTTTTAGTATTACAAGTTTAATGACATTTTATGGTTAAATATGAAAATGAGGCATTATCTAATTAAATATGTGCAAACTTGCATACATTTCCAGAGCAGAAATGTGGACATTGGCTGAAGCCATGTTCAAAATTCTTGTTTCATTTTGTTGACATATTACAGCCCAAGATTTTTATGGAGGGTATTTTAAATATCTGCTTTTGTTACTCCATAATTGAGAAAATAATGTCAACTACCTTTAAATTAAATTAAATTTCGCCATGTTTTTAGAAATAAAATGTTAAATTTATCATGCTATGAATGATATATAAACAAAGCCCTCTGGAGGAACCTTCAGAATATAGATAGGAATAAAACTGGAAATTTTGATGTATGTAAGTGCTACTGAAGTGGAGATTTTTGGCACAGAGTATGAGAAAAAACTCATTTCTAGAAAACGGCCATTAAAGATATGTATTGTAATCGAATTTTTATTGTACAGGTGCAATCGACAAAATTTAGTAAAGGGAACACCTGAATGTGTATTTTGGACGTTTTCTTTCCACTAGTCTGAAAGAAGTCATGTTATGGAAGCAAAATAGCCCAAAGTCTCTACATTAACCAAGTGCAAGAGAAAACATTGTTTTCACCTGTAGTGTCTCACCATAAATTAAGTAAAGTACAAGTACGTCAAAACTTGGTAGAGTACTCAAGTAAATATATTTAGTTACTTTCCACTGTGGATTATGACTGATTCCTTCATTTATTATTTGACTTATGATTCCCTTTAGCGCGCTCTTTTCTTCAGTCCTGGCTGGACTTCTGAATTGTCTCTCATATAACAGGTTACCTCGAAAGGTTATACGTGTCTTAAAAACCTCACGATTGACATATTCTTCCACTGACATATTCTGTATGTCCTGATGTAAGATGTCATGGGCCACTTGTCCCGCTTAACTCTGTGGGTGTTATTGCCTTCCACCAAAGATGCAGTGTTCGCACTATATGAGTAACATTCATAAAATCAGTTCATCACTCATTGTGCCGATGCATTTTATTTTGACATCACAGCCAGTGCCAGAATTTAGTTTGTATATGCAGCCTTGATCAGGCGAGTTGACCAAATCACCTCATTTGCAGCAACAGTCCAGGGGAGTGTGGTGCATATCTTACCACAATATCAACCATGTCCACAAACTGATATAGAAACATATTAGCAGCATTCCATGTTGTGCATAATTCTCTTCTGACTCTACACGTTATATCCACCTCAGCCAACCTCTGCCAAAGAGCCTTACACTGTTGCTGTAAAAGTAGGAGTATTTTACATCACATCTTGAGGGTTTTACTTGGCAAATGTGTGGTCAGAGGGTCACTTCCACCTTAAATCTGTCTAAGATATTGTATGTTGGCACAGTCGCTGTCATTTACCTCCTGAGACGTGATGAAATTCCCAAACTTGTTTTTCCAGATCACTCTGATTTATAAGCTGCATCGAGACAATGGATTCAAAGACTCAGCAACATTTGAAAAAAAAAGAAAAAAAAAAGATTTCATGCCATAAAAAAAAAAAAGATCTTGTAGGACCACTACTACCCAGGCCACCAGAGACAAACCGAAGGCAGATACAGAACGCTTCTGTTGTTCATTGTCCACAGAAAAGCCACACCGAGCATGTAAATAAAAGCAGAGAGAACCACGAATCACAGGCACAGGCACAACAGAAAATTGCAAGGCAAACAAAGACGAATTTCTCTAATTATCAGCACATTTTGCAGTACTGCTAACTTTTATTGGAAGGAAAATATAGATAAGAAGGGATATGTTATAATCCAGATTTGATATAAAAACTGGTGTCTTACAGTATATTGTACTGTATGATTTGACCGATGGATAACTGAAATGATGGTTAGTAGCATGTGGATATACTGCCATCTGCTGATTCAAATCACACAATACACTTCAGACAGTCGAAGACATTATAGATTGTTATAATGTGTTTAATGGTCTTGCAGCCTGACAAAAAGAAAACTAGCAAACTGATAAATGTGATATACAGTCGTTTCTGTCCAACCCTGGCATTACAGTTCAAAAAACTATACACACACCAAAAAAAAGACATCTTTCGTTGCTAATTCCAAACCAAATGCAGTGGTTACTATACAGTTCTTTACATATTCATCATTGTTTTGACCATCTGAGAGATTGATAGTGCTTTCTATAAATTTCTAAAAAAAAAAAATTCCTCACTATATAGGTTAAATTCTACCTTAGTACTGTTTGTCCAGCTCATTTCAACTCCAAAGAGGTAGGAGCAATTACAAAATAAAGAAAGTTAAGATGATGGAAGATGAACAGGGCATATTCAACTGTGTTCAACAGTTTTTCATTTAACATAAAAAAAAAAAAAAAAAAAGTTAAAAATAACTTTCCTGGGTGCATTTATTTCTATCTGAACAGTGTCCGGAAAGTTTAATACACATCAGCTGACAATTATCTGTCGTCATTCGCTTGGACTTTGGACTAACTTGAGTAAAACATCTGGTTTTGGATCTTCTCTTGAGGTGGCATACAGATATGATGGTTGCAGATACTTATGCATGATGTAGGATCTTAACCAATGACTATCAGTGTGAAGAGTGTTTGAAGGTGAAGACTGGATCTCTTATTAGGTCCATGTATCTGCTTCCCAGAGTCTATTATATACATGTCACTTGTAGCATTCTTAAATTTCCAATCCCACAATGCACAGTGCCAGCAGCACCAAAGATAACACGCTTAGAGTGGGCGTGATCATAGATGCTTTACCTGAGGAACCAAAAACATCATGAGATAAATGGACCAAGAGGGCAAAAAAAAAAAGTAATCAATCATTAAATTATTTTATTCTTACCCTGAATCCTAATCTTCCTGATTGGTCCATCTCCTCCTTCATAACGGCCTCGCACCATCAGCTCATAGTCGCCAACCTGGGGCATGGGGAAGTCCATGAAGTGCCAGCCAGTGATGTAGACTTTCCCGTAGATGTAGCCTGTCTTTCTGAACATGACCTAGGAAACATGTAACATGGGAGGTTTTCAGCATTTCTGTTATTGCAACATAGACCTCTGAATTAGTCTTAGATTTAATGAACGATACATACTATTAGGCTAAAAAGATCATAGCAAAACCTTCCACACCCACCTTGTAGTACAGTGGGAAGGAAATATTGCCAAACCAGTCGTATTCGATATGATCCCACCACACATAAAGCCACTTTCCTGTCCAGGTGATATAGCGCCACATCCTTGGAGACTCTGGTGGTGCTGTAAACAAAATTATTTATCATGACCATATCTATATCTATTTATCATTATAAGAAGATAACTCTCATTAGAGTTGTTTATCGTCTATAGATTGTAATTGGCCTTACGTGGTCTCTTTGTGAACATCTCACAGTGTTCACCAGGGGGTCCGAGGCCGGCTCCATTGAAGGCACGGACCTCGATGAGGTAATGTGAGTCTGGCAGCATGTTCTCCAGCCTGGTCTGATTGACTGTGGCTGGAACAAATATGCGGTTGGCTCCTGGCTCCGGGTCATCGTACTTTCTCCAATATTTGACCTGGTTAGCAAGAAACGTGACTTTTGAAATTAAATGTTTGTCGAATGTTCGTTGCTCAGATAATATGGTAATCACAGGATAAAGAGGGAAATTTCAACGCAAGCGTGTTTTCGTTACATTGCTAGCTAACTAACACTGGCGTCAAGGCCAAGATACGGGGATGATGTGGTGGCAAGAGTTGTAACAATTTAATTTTACAAAAAAAATAAATAAAAATGGAAAGCTTTTATGATACTTCCTAAAGGGCAAAATCTTAAGTTCCTGGCTAACTTTCATTTGGTTTCAGTTGAACATTCAGTTTCTACTAGCAGTTTCATAGCAGTTGCAGTTAAGCTAACTAACACCCAGCCTTTCGTCAGATCTGTGACCAAGCAAATATTGAGAGGCATCTTTTATCTACTCCCCCACTGTGATTGCTGATTTGTGATTTGTTAAATTAATTTTTGTGTGACCATTTTACTGCTAACCAAGCTGGCCACTAGCCATTTGAGGCTAATGTGTTACCAATACAACAATCTAAATAACTTAATTTACTGTGGAGTTAAATCTTTCTACTTTTACTCTAGTGTGTATGTTTACTAGCAACATTAATTACTGGATTGTACTTTCTAAGGGGACATATAATGTTGATCTTTCTCTGGTGATAATTTGTTTCTTTTTAGCGTGAGGTAATTTAAATTAATTTGACAGCTAGGTGGTCCATACTTTTGTGAATCCAGTTTCCTTGTAACTGTACCAGTTCATTTGTATATTATCTTTACTCTATCGATTATGTATGTATGTGTTTGTATGTCTAATGTGTATGTCTTCTTTTTCTGATGTGGAAACACAAGATTTAAGTTTTTGTCCAAAACTGTTCTCACAGTTTTACCTCTAACTGTTGCCTTCAACCTTTATTACCCCCACCAAGTTTGTCAGTAGGATTACGCAAAAAGTACTTAACTGATTTGCACTGAACTTGGTGGAGGGATGGGGTATGGGCTAGGGAAGAACCCATTACATTTACGAATTGGAATTTATTTCTCTGAAGTCTGGCATATGTTGTTTGACACTGGCCCTGGCAGAGTTCTGCGCTCTCTGAGTGCCATTCTAGTTCATTTGTTTGTTGGTTGGTTGGTTTGTTTTTCAGCAGGCTTACGCAAGAAGTACTGAACCGCTTTGTAAACTTGGTGGAGGGATGGGGCATGGGCCAGGGAAGAATCCTTTTCATTTTGGTGTGGATCTGGTTATAGGGGCGCATCCAGGAATTTTTTATCACTCCCCTTGACATTTCAAAATAGGGCATTTTTCGCCTTGGCAGAGGTATGCGCTCTACTGAGTGCCAGTCTAGTTCGAAATGTGTTTAGCTCACTGTATAGCTGTACATCTACACATGTTCTGAGGCCAGAAGAGTGTCAGTTTATCTTTGCCATTAAATAAATATGCTACTTAAGAGGCCAACACTTTTCAGTAGATTTGAGTAACCACAAAAAGTATGACTATGCTTACACCTAAAGAAAATGTATTGCTTGTGCAAAGTTTGAGATCAGAATCTTCAGTTGGTTAATTGCGCTCTTAAAGCGTTATACCTGGTATCCCTCAATGTACTGCTGCAGGCCTGTTCCAGTGTCAACCACTGGCAACCACCACACAAGAGCTTCAGTGGAGGACACTGGCCTGGCATAAACATCTGTTGGAGACTCTGTGGGTACTGGAGAAGTCAGAAAAATGGAAGAGAAAAGGAAAATAACTGGTCAGCTGCTCTAGGTTTAGTGTCACACCCTTTCATTTCCCAAGGGAATTTGAGCATCCAAGACTGAAACCAAAAAAAAAAAAAAATTCTCACCATCTCGTGGATAGAAGATGACCGTGGTGAGGCCGTATGGTCCTTCTCCTTTCAAATTAAATGACGTGATTTTCACCTGAAACTCTCGCACCTGAAAATCTTCTTCAGTGGGAATAAAGTAGGAGTCTCTGTGAACATAACGCCTTGTCTCGGGGTCTGAGATGGTCTCATACCACCAGTCGTAAGCATCGTGAGGTTTGAATGCAACAATGTAACCAAATTTCTTGCCGTAGAAATACCATGGCTGCACAGGCTGAGAGTTGGGAGTGCAAAGAGAAATAGAAAGCAAAAACACTTAAAGCTGTTTTCAACTAGTTTTCATATACGATAAAGTCAGAATCTTAATAGTGTCACATGAACTGAGGGCTTACTTACTGTCCATGTGATGACAATCTCGCCATTTCTACCTCCATAACCTGCGACATCAGTGGGTGATACCACTGGAGCTGAAAAGAAGAAAGGTAATCTATCAGATTTTTTTCCTCTTCAACTGTCCTGACTAAAAGATACATCAAATATTAGTATTCTCTCCTTACAAGCATCCCAGGTTTTGATCTTGAGAGAGGGGAGGCTGGCCTCTCCGGAACCATACTCATTGGTGGCGAAGATCCTGAACTGATACTCCATCCAGGCGTACAGGTCTGTCACCTCTGCCCTCTCAACACTGCCATCAATAATGGCTGGAGCTGAGAAAGAAATTAAGTGGACCAAAGTCAAATTGTGCTAAAAATTCAATTACATTTGCCATTTGTTGCGTAGGGAGAGTATGATTAGGAAATCCATCTCTCCACATCCTGCAAGTACATTTTACTTGCAGGTTGAAGCAATCAGTTAAAATAGGGTCAGACTGCTCCAAGTCTATCACAACTGTGGAGCGAGTTGGCCCCCCACTGGTAGAGAGCAGTACTCACAGGTGCTGGCGTTCCTCCAGTCGTCTTCATTCAGAGCCCAGTAGTGCCTGGTCTGAATGGTGTAGTAGAGAATGGGGCTGTTATGTTCTGCTCCTTTAGTCCACAGTAGCTTCACCCACGTGTCCCCAATCTCTTCCACCCGGATCACACCAGGAGGCCCAGGAACCCCTGGATTAGGGAGGAAGGAGTCATGGAAAGAAGGTAAACAAATGAGAGAGTGGTGTATATGATCAAGAAATAAAGGAATGATAGGTATAGTTACAGTTTTTTTAATCACTTGTAATGTTTTTGGTCTAATCATTTGCTTTGGGTTAGAATTTCAACCAAGCACCTAAAAAGTAATCAAAAATGAGTACAGTACCTGTGAGTACTATAATCATCTGGGGGAAACCATGTTGGTACTGACCTACAACCTTGAGGTCAGCATACGCTGTATCACTGTCCACCACAGTCTGAGCTGTGCAGGTGTAGCGACCCTCGTGCCAAATCTTGACATTCTTTATTCTAAGGTCACCACTGCCATCTTCACTCTTGAAAACCGGGAGCAAAAGGAGATGAGAAAGGAAGGGGTAGAAAAAGGAAGAAGGAAAAATATCCGTCATTAGCTGACAATACTAGTGGGATGTCAAGTGACCAATTGTGAGACATATTTAAGAAGCTGGGATGAACCATCACCCTACCAAAACACGTTCGTAGTGTTGCCACTCAGAGTCAAAGTCAATGACTCTGAAATCTATGGCCCAGATGAAGGTGATGTCCAACATGGGATCGTATGAAGCAGCGCACTTCAGAATAACCTCATCACCAACCTTAACCTCAGTGTCTTCAGGTGCCACCGTGATGCTGGTCATCTCTAGGTAAAAAAATAAAATAAAATAAAGTCACAAATATCGTGTCCATCAAAAGTGTCCAACAAATATTTAGCAATACCAGCATCAGCCAAATTACTTAAATATAAAAATCTGCCACATAAATAGTGTGACAGTCACTGTAAAAGTTGACTATATTTAACTATGTAGATGAGCACACACAAATGCAGATTAAACAAATGCGTATTAACCTGTAATTTTGAGATACCCAGAGCTGTTGGCCTTTCCTCTGTCATTCTCGGCAAAGCAGGTGTAGTTACCCTCATCATTTTTGGTGGCATTGAGGATCTCCAGACTCCCATCATACATGATGGAAATGCTAAAAATGAGCATAATAAAGCTAAGCTCCTTGTTGGTGGAAGGTTAATGCATATCAAGGGATTTCCGGTGCTACACTGTTTTAATCCTGATTATTGCAGAATCATTGTGTCCGGTCTCTTTTCTTATGACTTGTACTGACCGTGAATTGTTGAAGAGCAGCTCTTTGCCCTTTGTCCAGGTGAACCGAGGTCTAGGAGCAGCTCGGGGTTTACACTCAATCACCACACGTCCGTCTTCAGCTCCAAGAAGCTGCTTCTTCACAGGGTTGAATTCAAACGTGGGCGCACAGGCTGGAGAGAGATTATAGAATTTTGTGTTTAGGAGCTGTTTCATGATATATTGTAGCAGTAGGGATCATTCAGTTGTTGAAATTCTTGAAAACCCAATTTCGTTTTCAGTGCAGTTTTTTGTGGGGACTCACCGATGACTCGCAGCTCAGCGTTGGCGTATTTGATGCCCCAGTAATTCTCAGCAATACATTGGTACATCCCTGAGTCAGCAAAAGTAAGACTGGAAAACTTCAGCTCACCTTTACCATTCTGTGAACACACACACACACACACACACACACACACACACACACACACAACCCAAATGTATACTTGAATATAATTTCAAAGAAAACCAATACACACCACACCAGCCGAGCTGAGGTGGCGTAAATCCCATCATAAATGGTAGGTGACATGAGTTTTCACCATATATCCATCCTTGTACCAGCGGATGAAAGGGAAGGGCTTCCCTGATGCCACACAGCGCATGGTGTGCTCTGAGCCGATGTCAATCTGAGTGTTGTTGATAGTTTCAGCCCACTCTGGAGCAGCTGAAAAAAAAAGGGCCATCGATATAATTTTCATCATTACTATATGCAGAAGTCCCACTTGTTTCCTTATTGTTTTTTTGATGATGTTACTGATGTTTTCTACCATATCCCTTATGAGGCTCAGTATAATTACTATTTATGGAAAATGAAGATCAATTATGTTATTTGAACTAGAAAAAAAGGGAAATAGTCTATATCCCTAGTCCGCAATAACTTTACTTACACTCCACATAGAGCCAGGCTTTGTGCCAGTCCTTCCCTTTAGTGTTGATGGCTTCACACTCGTACCCTCCCACATCTTCGTATTGTACATTGTATAAATGAAGCACGGCTCCCGATTCACTGATCTCGTGATTTGCTGGGAGGTCTGTGGCGTCCACCTTCCTCCAAACAATATGAGGGATGGGACTGAAGGAACATAAAAAAATGGTTTGTTGTTATGATAAACTTACATTAAAGTAAGAAATGTACATAAAACTTCTTGTCACATCAATCCGTACCCACTCTATGTGAAAGCATAAATCTGACATACCCCTGTATTTTGTTAATCCTTAAATGACTAAATTAATAAAAACTTACTTTCCCAGAGCAAAGCACTCCAACGTAATATTGGAGGCCAGCATGGCAGTAGTGTCTGGGAACTTCACCCTGATGTCTGCTGGGTACTTCCTTTCCTCACCTGGGGCAAAAAAAGTATATTACAATCAAAATGAAGACTTTTAGACTTTTTTCATGTTTAGCTGCAGCATAGCTACTATTTACCAACCTTCGTCAGAGGGTAAAGGGATGAGGGGGATGAATTTGGAGAAGACACTCTTCCCGATGATGGGACTGGAAACATAACAGGAGTAGTTTCCTGCATCCTGAGCTTCAACCTTGGAGATGTACAGGTTCCCCGTCCGCTGGGAGACAAACCTGCGGCGATCTGTGTGCAGGAAAACTGGGAACTCATTGTAGATCCAGCGGTAGGTCACCGCCGCTGAAAGAGAATAAGAAAAAAAATGTATGATGTTTATGGACACAGTCTTGTTTATACTGGTAAATTGTTTAAATGGTAATGGTAATAAAAGGTAATTCAGAGTGACTTTAGCCTTTAATCTGTGTTGTGACATAAATAAATAAATGGTGCAAATTGTTTTTAGGCAAACATATATATTTTTTACTATTATTCCTCTTTCATTCCTACACATTTGAAAACCGATCGTCCAGTTAGAGTGCAGTGAAAAGATGGAGTTGTGTGATGACGACATGAAAACCTGTACATACAGGGCCAGGCTTTTGGAGGGGCACACAGCAGAACTGCTCCCTGTCCTTCTTTGACATACACTGGATCTCTCTCCTCTTCAGAAAACTCCTCCAAAACTACACAGCAGATGAGGATAATGAATATAAAGGATGAACAGGAACACTAAATGTTGAAGCAAACACAAACATAATAACTGCAGCATAAACATCCTTAACATTCTGGAAATTTTCATTTTCTCTACACAACATTATCGCACACAATGACAAGTGGCAAACGTAAAAGTTACATATAAGTATATACTGTATATATATCAATGTTTAATATATTAGCTCTATATTAACTATACTTTGTCAAGAAAAGAGAAATAAGTGTGTGGGTTGTCTTATGAAAAAAAACAAAAAAAAAACAAAAATCAGTTCAGGTCGAGACTAAATTGAAAGTAAGTGAAGCCTTTATCTAAGCCAAAACAAAATTGCAATAAATAGGTGGTTTAAATGTATATTTTAAATGTCAACATTCTTGAAAAACAGAAAAGGTAGATCTACTGTATACTGTATGTAGTACAAGACCACCATATCAACATTCAACTAATTTATCCACACAATTTTGATTTATAAAGGGGTAGACGACTAAACATTTAATTTCTTCTGGCTGCTTTTTAAGAGAATATAAAATAAAAATAAAAACCCAAATATTTAAATAGTAGGAGCAAATTTGGATCAACAATATAATAAAGTCAAACTCAAAAGAAGTAGAGTCAAAAGTGTAATGAGATATCATAAAAACATGAGGCAAGGATGGAGAACAGCAGACCGAAGTACTACCGCCCTGTTAGGTAGATTTAGCTACAGCAGCAGAGTTTAAACGCTCACATCCAAACTTGACCCTGGCCTCCTTGCTTATGACGGTGCCGTAGATGTTCTTGGCCACGCAGACGTACGTCCCGGCGTGTTTCTTCTGTTTGGGGTTGGTGATAACCAGGTTCCCCCCCACCAGGCTGTAGTGGTCGTCTGGCTGCTCCATCAGCTTGATCTCCCAGTTATTACGACGCCACCTAGCAGTGACGCAAATACAACATTGGATAATCAAACCATACCATGTTATACCACGTCGTATATTTGTGGTGTACATATGGCATGTGGCAGTGCAAAGCTATATAAGGGATAGTATATTATTGCCTTGAGTGAAAATCTTTGCACAAGGGTGTGTAACCTGTATAAAGCTGGGGGGTTTGCCCGTGCCCTGCAGTTCATGGAGATTTTCTCGTCAGGTGAGCCCTCAGTATAAACCACATCCACAGGCTCCTCCTCAAAGATGGGACCATAACCAGTTGCATCCTCTGACACATTTAACATAACAAATTAGCTGATGTACTAATCCAAAAAATAAATAAATAAATAAAAATAAAAAAATCACCCTCATGTGTCCTGATGTATGTGCAAGCATGCGCTGTTTTTTTTAATTTCTGGGAAACTGAACTCACCTCCAAAAATTCTGGGCTCACCAAACAGAACCGCCGCTGCAAAGCGAAAGAAAAAAAAAAAATGTCAATCATATCATATCAGCCGATAGTGTGCAAGGTTTACACCCAATCACAATAACAGTTTTCCATGATATCAGTTTGAGCGAGTGTTTCTTACCTGTGACTGAGATGGAAGAGGCGAGTGCCAGGAGCAGTAAAGCAGTGCAAGCCATGTTGTTCAAGAGATAGACTTACTGCAGCCGTGTGGGTCAGGCGGATGGACAGAGGGACACGAAACAAAGAGTCAGTGAGCAGGGCATGAACGGGAGACACAAAAAGGAAAGATTTGAGACAGACAGAAGCAGAATTGCTGTTTTTTTTTTCATACCAACATAAGCAATTGTTTTGTTTAACATTATCTTCCCTTGTTGTGCTAGTGTATTATTAAAAGAAAACCTATGTGACCTTTAAGCTATAATACCAGAGTGAGGACTGTGTATGGACTTTCCACACCAGAAACAGAGTGAGTGCAGAGCTAGCTGGAATCTTCCTGTACGTATAAATGATTCAGGATGTGAGTGACTCAGCAGAGTGCGTGCAAACCCGCAAGGACACGCAGCTGCAGAGACACACACGTGCCGTACTGCATGCGTGCACGCTGGGGCTGGCTGTAAACAAAACGCAAGCTGCCTCTGCAGCACCTAGACGGCCCCTGCTGTGCCATCACATATGCTTGCGCATCACTTCTGCAGGATGAAATGGAGGCGAGCGACCGCAGCGTTCCAGCTCTCGCTGTCAAACAGGGACAGACAGAGGGGAAAATTCAGAGAGAGAATATAATGAAACAAAAGCTGCTGAAGTTCTTTTATGTTGGATTTTTAAAACACAAAATGAAATTGGATGCAGGAATTCTAATGAGTTAAACACTACTGGCCATCAGATGTTTTCCACTTCTCCAGTGTGACGTTAACACAATGTTAGCCCCGTGTCCCAAATCCACACTACCACACTACCGCATACGGATTCTAATCAGGTTTTAGATATAGTGTGCTTGCACTGGAAAAGTGCAAAATTAAAGTACACACAGAAACGGCGTGCATACTAAATGTGCTCGATTTGAGTGCGCCGTTGAAGGCCACTATTCTCCCAAAATTCAGTGCAAAAGGAAACTGAGGAGCTGCTCACGGCGGAAAAACAAATTGTGGGTTGGAAAAACATGAGGTTTCTTTGTGAAGTTCAATTGGCAGTAGCTTCCCAAAGTTGAAGTTTGATTGACGTTTGATGTCATTAGCATAAAATCGTTAGGTATGTTGCTAATTTTGATACTAACTGCTAAAACCATACACTATGGTAAATTACTATGTAATACGTACTATATAGAGTAGTGTGTGTATATATTTTTATATATATAATGGATTTGGGACACAGCTTAGGTCACCAAAAGGTTAGATTTAAAATTCAGGCATTTACAGCAGGCACCTCTACACTGCCTGACTTTCTATTGCTATGACTGATCTTGTTATGGGATTGGTTGGAGTCAGTACATTGGGTGCTCGTCCTAAACCCTAAATGAGAACTACCACCCATCGTTTACTATAGGGTCAGCAGCAAAATCTACACCAGAGCTTCTTCTGGGTTCATGTTGTTATCGATGACAATACCCAAGTTTTACATTTACTCCACTGATCCAAAGTGCATCATAGACTTCTGAAACCACACTCAACAGTTATTTTAAGGTTCAGACTGCAGTTGATAATAATCTTCCTATAATGTCAAAGGTCAGGGGACTCTGATCAGGGGTGGTAAATCAGGAAGACAGTTTGCCTAAAGAAATGTTTTGACATGCAAACATCCAAAAACCTTCTGGAAATACAACTGTGATATGGTGATGCTATTACTATACTATTGGGATTGTGATCCTACAGTTAGCTAGCTGGCAGACAGTCTCACAGGCCTTAACTGAGTGTGGATGTGAGAAGAAGGAAAGAAAAGAAAAGGAAGAAGAATAAGAAGGCACGGCACCTCCCATGTCCCTAATCAGCCATGTCTGGCTCAACTGCCCAGAAATTGAGAGAGAGAACACAGGCTTACAGCACATCCTCGCGCAGATACTGCAGCACCGACTCCTCATGTGCACTCTCGATGACTCAGCACCAATATCACTACGCTACCAGTTGACTGTGTCTATCCTGCACTGGCGCGGCTTCCTTTCTTTAAACCTTTTGTCTTTGAAATGGAGAAAGAGCAGCAAGAAGCGATGGTTGGGGGGGGGTCTCACACTGATAGCACTGCATCGCAGGTCGGATTCAAATCGTGCACAAGCTTCCAAGACACTTTTATATATAGCTTTGGCTTTATAGATTATATAGTGGCAGCAATCTGTTCCACCACTAATTCTGATAAGTTCATCAGAGCATTTTTCATTTGTGTCTCCTGGCAGTAATCCCATCACATATCCTCTTTGGACAGACCAGCGAAATTCAGGTCAGCCAGTGTATTAATCCCTGTGTCACAGCGGCTGCCTGAACGACCATGTTTGCCGTGGTTTTGGGGCTGCAGAGATTCACATTTAAAGTCATGTTTGAATTCTGCAAGAGGGTATCGCGACAAGGTTTTTTTTATTCTTTCTGGGTCAACGGTGGATTGATTCGTGGGGACTACATTTGATTTGTCTCAGTGAGTGTTCTGCTTGCCGCTTTCTTTTCCGCATCACAAGAGCTTGAATGTGACAGAATAAAGGAGATAAACAAAAAAAGGAGAGGGGGGAGAAATGATCCTTTTCTCCTGACCACCTCCCGGCCATGACAGTTCGCTATACCTTTCACATCTAACAGCAGGGGTGGTATCTATTTGGGGAAGTTAGTCCTTTAGCAGATGGATGCCACGGTGCATCCAGCAGCTCTTGACGCATAGAGTATCTGACACTTTCACCTTGCGTCTCCTCCCTGCATCCACAGACACACACTCCCTTGTCCCTGACTACAACTGCAGGGAGAAAAGCTGAAACCTTATTTTAAATCAGACAGTGCTCACTTTGTCGCATGCCCCTCCAAAAGCGCCCAACCTCTACAAGTAACTGCACGGCCCCTTACATCACTTCACCCCAAATGACGACGTAGCGGGACCGGTAATCCATTGCCCTGCATTGCGGTACTCCTGTGCCGGTCCACTTCTGCGCCACAGAGCTCAACACATTTCCGGTTTGTTCCCGCTGAGTCCCGACACCGGAGCCGGTTGGGGCATGCAGACACACTCCCTACCCCTGCGTTGTCGCGCTTACCTTTGCGTTAGAATGGGAGATTTCGGTGCACCGTCCGCATGGCACACCCGGACCCGAAGCGCGTCGTCCCACAGCCCACCACCCGACGGAGCGTCCCGTTCAGATGAACTTTTTCTATTGGAAGAAAGAGGGTGCGCGGCACCTCGGGAGCGGCAGCGAGGACGCGATTGGTCCACGAGAGAGGGCGGATGGGAGGGATGCGAGCACCGTGCTGCTGCGCATCCCGGACGAGGGTAAGACGGTACAAGCCTCTATGGAACCATTTCTTAGAAAGAAGTCCACATCTTACTCCTCACCGTGGGCTGCGCGTCACGAATGGCCCTCAGATCAATTATCAATGACAGACACGAGATGTATGAGGAAATGAAATATCACTGGATCCACTATAATGTGAGTGTTTTGAAAAAGACGGTTGGAGTTTGGTTACGGGATAAACACCTTTGCATCACGACTTAAGCATTTTAAAACTTACATATATTTATAATTCATCTTATCTGTCTTTTTTTCCCCAATTCTTTTTTACTATATTCTAATTATTATTAATTGCACTAGGTATTGTTTGAGCATGTGACAAGTAAAACTTAGATTTGGAATCTTTGGAAACTTAGATTTGGAATCTATATGGTTTCAGATTCTTTGGAATCTGAAACCATATAGAAAACCGCAGTCAATTTCTCCCAGTAGAAGAGAATAATAGATGCACAGTGCATGCGCGCGCACACACCAGATTAATTTTCGTAGGTTTATCTCTGTGGATTATTTGACAGCTCAAAATATCTATCATCTTCATTTAACACACTAGGTGGAGCCACACACACACACACACACACACACACACACACACACACACACACACACACACACTTTTGCATGTTGCACTGCATGCACGGTCACAAAAGAAAACAGGACTGATGTGAAATCCTGAAACCAACATTTATTTCATTTTTTTAAACTTCATTTAAAATACAAAATATTTTGCAATATTATACTGTAGAGTAAACCATTTTGACAGCCTTTCATGCTTCTCATGTAGCTTCAACATTAGCCAGAATGTCATTATATCATATACTGTATATCCTACTGTATGTTCACCAGTCACTAGAACATTGTCTCCAGGGTATTCACACTCCAGTGTGTCACGCCGCTTATCTGTCCATGCCGGCTCTGTATGCTCCAAATTACAATTGTGTGTTTTTTTTAAGTGCACACTCTTAAAAAGGATGTGTCAAGTTTCAGGAGATGTCTAGTTTAGAACAACCGTTTTCAAGCATGCAGCGCTCAGACAGTGGACGTTGTCCTAAATTAGACGCATGAATTTGTTGGAAATGATATATCCTGGTTAAGTGTGTGCCTTTTTTAAAATAAAAAATACAGAAAAAGGTGCATGAACGGTCAGAGACAGAAACAATACAGGTGTCACAAGAGCTCAGTCACAGGTTAAATAATCTCCTTTTGATACCTGATAGGCTAAACATTTGAGCGAATTCACCTGACAAGTTAAAAAAAGAAAAGAAATAAAATAATAAGTTTCACAGCAAATAAAGAGTGGAAACTAAATAGTCTCATCTCACACAAAGCCATTTTGCACCCCCCGCCCTTACCCATAATGCAGCAGTGGTCACGCTCTCACCTCTGACCTCAACACATCTGCGCTCAATTCAAGCCATTATTTACAAAATACAACAAAAATATCTACACGTGGAAAGCTGACACATTGCAACCTAAAAACTTGATGCAAGTTATGATAAACGTAAGACATGGAAATGTTCTCTTGAAAAAAAAAAAAAACCAAACAAACAAAAAAAAAAAAAAACAGTCTTGTATCTCCTGTTGAGAGTAGGCGCAGACTGCTTGAAACGTCAGAATTATAGACTGTTATCCATGGAAATAGAAAGCGATAGTATACAACACGCACACTTTATTATAGTAGCATGCATGTGCTGTGCACACACAAACACACACACACACACACACACACACACACACGCACCCAAACATTCACACACAAGCTTCATTCATTTACACTAATATAAAACTCACTGAGTGCTGCACTCGGATCGTGACAACATACAGATATAAGGTTAAATGCATAAACCAAAGTCACCAGTGTGTTTACCATTTGCAGTGAAACAAGCAATATATTCATTCACATAAACTGATGGACTCGTTTCCAACATTCAGTATCATTAAACAATTTTCCGACCCCTTCTTTTCTAAGTGAAAACCAGTAACAGTAAGTCCCATTCTTATAATAGTCTGTACCAGATAGTGAGTCCGATTCCCACGGGCAGTTACCTGGTGAGTAGGTTGGCAGTAGTTCCGTGCTGCTGAGCAGTGGCTCCTCCTTAGGATCAATGGGTTAGGAGGAGAATTATTGAAATGAACACGAGCCGGGATGACATCTCATCAGGCGTCCATGCTATGACTTCAGGCTTTCTACGCATTTTAATGTGCTCAGCCTTTAACTCTTAGTTGGAATGGTATGACTTGGCGGTCTGTTTGTATACCAAACGGGCAACATGATTGTCAACAAGGCCATAACAAGCTATAGTTGAAAATGATTCCTCACAACTAATGCCAGTGTAAAACTGTGAAAATGGTCATTTTTGAAATCCACCTTTAAAAACAGTCTTCAGCCCAGTGACCAGAACCCTGGACCCAATGAGACTCAAAGAGGCTATGTTAAATTAATAAGCCCAAATGGATGTTTCACCGTACTCGTAGCTCACATAAAAGGGCCATAGATTTAATGTGCCCTCATTAACAAACTCTTCAACAAAATCCTGTGTTGAATGTTTTGTGTCTTTTTGAATGCTCTCACATCTGCAGTTGTCATTTAAATAAAATGGGGTGTTATTTTGTATATACTGTATTCTTGGACTATATGAACTGCACTGAGCCCAGGTCTGTCCTGTGCATGAAGAGGGATGTAACTATGGATCTAAGTCACTGATCTCTACAAAGGCACTAGAAACCATGCTAAAAAAGGTTCTTGATCATGAACATCTAAATATCCAGAAACTATCATGTGCATTCTACGTAAACCTCTACATGCGACAGTGTTTCTCTCCTTTCTGCCAGTATACATAGCAGATACAGAAGTTGAAATTCTATTGGAGACAATGCTGGGGTAGCAGTTAGGTCTGACACTACCATGATCGCCTAAAACAAAGGCCTGCAAAGTGGCCGCGATTCGGGGTGGAAGCACTTGACAATGACACTGGATCAATCACACCTCCACTTGTGTTCAGCTAGTGCTCGGTAACAAGAAGCGTACGCTCAGTGTAAAGGAACAGGTCGGGAGAGAAAAGCAAAAAGAGCAAGCTTGAGTAAACATGAGGCTAAAAAAAAAAAAAAAAAAAAAGACCAAATCAGTGTGAGAGTTCTGGCTGGCTGGTGTGATAAGGAGTGACCGAACGCTGAGTTCAAAGTGTTTCTAGACAGGTTTCCCATGACTACAAATGGATATCCCTGACCTTGAAATATAGCTTTCTTCTTATTCTATTACATATGAACAAACAGCTCATTCGTCTCAAAAAGACATATCCTAGCTTCTACTTTGAGTCGCACATTTCTCAGCAGTGTCCACTAAGACACTGCTGCCATTTTGTCTCGATATCGTACGCCATTTAACACATTGACTGAAAAACAAAAAAAACAAAAAAACAAAAAAACCCAGTTGCTAGAAGGCTGGCACCATATACAGTCTCAACACTCAGCTCACCTCTGCAACCACTGACACGAGGATGGTAAAATGCTTCACAGAATCATGATTTACTCCATGCGGATGTTTATGAATGTGATTCAATGCTTATTTTCCTGCCTGCGGGTCATGTACTGCACTTGATAAAATATATATTTGGATACATCAGGTTTAGTATGTTTGCAAAGGAGATTAAATGGCACCAACACACACACACACTCACACTCACACACACACACAAACTTGGCCACACTGCTGCTCATTCTGAGTGGTAATACTCCTGCTTGTACATTCCTTCTGCTTTTCTGTATTGCTTCCTCTCTCCCTTCCTCTTCTCGGAGTCCTCACATTCCTCGTTTCGCGCCTTCTTTCAACATTCATGGGGGGATATGGTGTCGCTCTTTGCCATGTTGAGTGTGTGTTGATCAGAGGAGGTCACAGTGTGACAGGGGCTGGCGGGTGTGGAGATGAGGGCGTGTCAGCAGTCTTGGTGACAGGTAGCCATGGCCACCGAAGTGACAGCCACCATGGTAAAAAGTAGGTATAATAACAACCACTGTCACCTTAGCAACTGTAACCACAGAGATGGTCACACTTGCCAGGGTGACAAGGAGTGGCCTCAGAAACTGTCGCAACCAGGCGGCGGCCCTTCGTTAGACAAACGAGTTCATGGCGTTGACAGGTGACGGTGCCTCCGAACTCTCGTTGCCTTCGTGTGTGTCCTTCTCTTTCTTGCCGCTGTACTGGCCGATGAAGGAGCCGTCCTCATTGAACTGTCCGTCGCCGCCCTCCCCGTAGTCCACCAGACTGTCGTCACTCTCGTCACGGCGCACTGTCCCGTTGGACGGCGTCCGGCTGCCCTTCAGCGGCTTATGGTCCTCTGTGTCACTGTAAAGGGTAGGAAAAAGTCGGAGGTAAAGGTTACTTTCAAAATAATCCATGCGGTTTGTTCTGCAGTGGTCAGAAACCGTAGTGCCCACACAGAGGACAGGGTCTTCTTCAAGCATTACCATTTTACACATAAGTAATCTGGCTTTTCCACTGCACAAGTGTACCCTGCATCACCTGTCATAGCAGCATGTATTTATGCTGTCTTTCGTATAGGCTTTGGTTTAGCTCAGGCGCACTACAAATGCACAAATGTGCAAACATATAAATGAGTAGGCCCTACCAACTGTTTCCATTAAACATCGAAGGGTTCTTATAATGCACAATGTCAATGTAAAGTCTAGTACAATATACTTCATGGTACTGTACAGTGGAGCAGCTCAGCTATGTAGCTTATACAGTATGATCTATAGTGTTAGTGCTGTCGTGGTTTAAGTCTGGGTGCTGTTAAGATTCAGGGTTAGTGACCACCGCTAAAGAGGATTTCGAAAATGCGTGCTGTTCAGTCCTTTGTAATACTACACCTGTATTTGAATGCAATTTCTGAAACAATTTCAGTCAATATGCTATGCTCGGTTGACATGCAGTATTCCAAAATGCAATTATTTTTCCAAAGATTACGTCATTATTACCGTTCACATCCTGTTTTTATGCTCCATTTCCTTAAAAACGCCCTAGTCTATTCAATACACCAGTATGCAAGCTCTTCAGTTAGGATGATACTGTACATTTCAACTCTTTGCTCAATGCATTTGCGTTTGAAATAATCAAATTAAATTATTTAAATGATAACGATTAAATGAATAAGTAAAAGCAGTGATATTTAATATTAAATTTTAGTTTTAATGTTATAACTGATTATGGTGTTGATCCTGTCACAGCGATGAGTATGATGACATAGTAAACCAGATAAGTTGATGCGCTCTCTCCTTTGCTTCTGTTTTCACTTAAGTCAGACACATAGCTTAAAGGATGTTTTATAGGTTGCGTGAATTGCATGCTGGTTTTACCGCATCTCGTCTTACCTCTCCATAGACCTAAACCCCCCCCCCAAACAAAAAACAAAGATAAAAATGGAAGGACACATGAAAAGCAATTCATGAGCCATAATGACAATCTATTATTTTATGAGCTTTTCATAGACACAGACAATGATTTCACAATTTTGCAAGGCAAAGCATATATATGGGAACAATTAAAGTACAATGGCATCCACATGGATAATTAAAAAAGATACACCATAGCAACTAAATTCTAAAATCTTGAGATTCAATTCTGAGAATTGTTAAAGTCAGAATAAATTTTTCTAGAAAAAGTGAAAACATGATGAAAAATCATAACATTAATGGCAATTTTTTCCCCCAACTGTTTTGAGTTACCATAAAGTTTACTTGGCCAGAGATGGGATTACTTGTTAATATTGACATATTTTGCATTGCACAGTTTTTGTGATTAGATGGCCCGTCTAAATTGTGAGTTGGTCATTAAAAAAGGATCAGCACAGAGTAGGGCGGATTTTGCCTTGCCTCTATGGAGTGTTTAGTAATGGAGTTTGGTGGGGAGAGTGTTTCTGTGGCCTGTAAAAAAATGTTCTACATACAAACAAACAGTCAACTCAGGACACAATGAATTAAATTTAAAAAAAGAAAAAAAGAATGCTCTGACCTGTATTCTCCAAACGTCCCGTCGTCCTCTTTCATGGGCTGGATCTCAGGGTCTTGGTGAGCATCTTCTTTCTCTTTCACTGTAGATTACAGTTTTTTTTTTTTTGTTTGTTTTTTTTATTTCCCCCCATCCATTTCAAAATGTTTGAAATTATAGTACATACTGATATGTGCATTACCTGGATATTTGCCACCTTTGTTCCTCTTGATGAAGCACACTATGAGAAGGACCAAGATGAGAAGAGCGATGGCACACATCAGTCCAATAAACCAGCCCTGGGTGGCAATGTCTACCTGCCGGCTAGGTACAGCTGGACACACAGAAAAAGAGCAAGGAAGAGAAAGATGGAGACAAACAGGGCAAGAATAACTGTCAGTCCAAATTTAAATCCAGGCTGTTAAAATGGTGGAATCTGTTTTCTTCATGCTGAGCAACACTGAGATTATCAGAGGCTGAAATGGAATTTTAAAAAAATGGGTTAATATGCAATGATTGTTCAGGAACTGAAAATATGACAAGAAAAACAAAAGTCACGGCAGTAAACTAATGGACCTCTTAGTGATGATTAAGTGACATGCATCAGACCAACTTGATGGCAACTTCCAACATGCTCGTACACTATCTAGGAAACTATACTATTGCACATTCATGTCTGAATGTAACACTGTATGTCTGAGGATGAGACACAAAAACGAGACAGGCAACAAAAAAATTCAATGACCATCCATCCTGAGGCATGCCGCCTCACCTGGCACCGTAACCAACACTTCGTTTGTGCTGTGGATTGTCGGGTCAGTCGGGTCTCTAGCTACCAGACGCACCCTATAGGACGTCCCCGGCTTTAAACCTTTTATCGTATGCGACTGTGAACCGTTTACCAACTCCTTTTTCCAGTCCTCTTTACCTAGAATTGGAGTTGTGGATGGAGAAGAATGAAATTCAGGGGAAAAGAGGTTTTGGGAAACAATTACTATTTGAATGGTGAATGGTTTTTACCGCTAGTTTTGGAGGTTAAATCATCATTACTGACCAGATCGATTAAGTGATAAGAGTGGAATGACTGTAAATACAAAGTGAAGCCTTACTGTTTTCTACAATATATTCCACATATACATTCTTATGGTGTCCAAAGTATTCCCAACTGATCACTGCACCGTCCTCTGATACAGACGTGTTAACTGTGCCAAATGCAGGGCCTACAGGAGGTGCTGAGCACACAAGAGAAAAAAAAAAAAAGTGTTTTTATTCAAAATGTAAAATCTACCAATTTATTATGTCACCTGAATTTTTTTTTTAACTTATTTCAATACCTAATATATCAATGTCCATATCCATATCCATAACATCTCCAGGCTAGTGTGTACAATAAAACTAGTGTCTACAAATCTACAGGTCAGTTCATTCACTTTCTGTTTGACACGGAATATGAACAATCATGCCTGGAAACTAACTTATTATATGAAAACAAAAATTCACAAACTACTGTACCAGCCGAATTCAAGTATTACAAAAGGACCTCAATGTCTGTTTTACCAGTTAGAGAATAATAGAAATCTTTAAACACTCCACAGTTTAAAATTTAGTTGGCTGCCTCTCCCACCTTGTATATACTGGAAGTTGTTTCAAAAGTTTGCCACAATGCAATACAGGGCCACAGTTTTTGTTACATAACAAAAGAAGCATTAGAGTAGTCTTATATCCTGCTACAATGTACAAAACAGGCCAGTTATACAGTATAGTTGCAACAAAAATGCCCATCTCAGTAAGGACTGCAATATTACTGTATATTAGTGAAGTTTCCTTAAAAACAAGCAAAAATGTCTTAAAATACTTAAAACATCACAGTAGCTCATCTGATTAAAGCCAAAAATCCTGAGAGTCACAGAAGTGTGTATTATTGCCCTCTTTTTGACTAATTTTTCACATTTTTTCTTTTTTTGGTTGCTAGATTTAAACATTTGCTGAGATGGATCATTTCTGCAGCTCTGAGTTTGTAGGTAGATATCTGGGCAGGCACAGTAGTAGGGGGACACAGGGAGTGCTTGTACCCTTGTGAAACGTGGGGTGCAGAGACTGAGTGATGGGGGAAGTTGGGTGAGGGGGCTCTGTGGGGCCTGAAAGAACACGGAAAAGAGTGAGACAACACGCATAAACACCACAATAGCTAACACACAGTCAACTGCAGAGCTTTGCTGCTGGCATGCTGAGTCAAAAACACAAGACCTCCAAGTACTGAGATTCAGAGTTAAATTAAGAACCTGGTTCAGCGTTGTACCCCAAAAAAAACAAAAAAAAAACCAACTCTGAATCACAGTACTTCAAAATGCCTATTATTTGGTTCAAATCAAACTCTCGTTCATTTATACACACAGTCCATCAGTTTATAACATCAGCAGGTAAATAAAATGTGTTAGGACTACATCGTATGCATTCATGAACATCATGCGAAAAGTCTAATGTAAACATGTCCATTTGACGAATACAAAAACACTGCAAGCACAGCTCATTTTAAGGCATAAAAATCCTCTATTTTAGACTATGTTACAGCAAATACAGCCTATTCTATCTGAATAGGGCACAAGCGGCACTGCTTGCAAATGCCATGGAAGTCTGTCACAGTTAAATCCTATTTATTCACACAGGGAGTCTGCAAACATGCTAACTTAGTAACATGCAGGGAAAAGTGAGATAATACAAATATCTCTGCTAAGTTAATTATATCTGATGTTGTAATTAGCATGCAGGGACTTCCAGTGGCAGACTTGGGTTACCTTTGCCCGTCTCTACAGTGGGCTGAGTACGTGCTTCAGAGAGAAGAGAAAGAGATAGAGAATGGGTGTAAGAGGTTGAGTGAGGAATGCAGTAGAACCTCATGGTTGTAATTTTCACAGGAATCACTAATATCTGTCAGGGCACTGTCATTCTGACCACTGCACTCCTTATTTTGGTTACTGATATAAGACTTTGGCCTTTTCATCCTATTTTTCTTGTAATTTGCTACGCATGAAGCTACATGCTTAAACTGTAAGTTTATGTACACACAGGACTCACTTGTGTCCATGATTGTGAAGGCCTCTTCTGTGATCATGGGGCCAGAGCCCTTGTTTGTCTTTGCACTTAAGTAAAACTTGTAGAGCATGCTGGAGTTCAGGTTGCCCAGGGTAATGGTGGTCTCGTTGGCTAGAAATGTCATGACCTTGACTGGTCCCAGTTCGTTGGTGTTGTTGACTGCAGAGACAGAGAGTCACGATGGAGGGAGGAGGAGAAATGGTTCATGTTAGGAATGCACAGCATAGTTTTTCCTTTCCACAAAGGCTGCATAATTTTGTTGCAGTATTCAGGTAGTGTGCCAGGCAGCTCATAAGCCTACCTGGTTGGTATTTCAGTGTGTATCCAGCGAGGCGTCCATTGCTTTTCATTGGTGGGCCCCATTCCAGAGTGAGAGAGTCCAAACTGGGGTTGATGACATTCAGAAAAGAAGGAGGCCCTGGGACTGAAACCAAAACCAGAACCACAGTCAGGGTCTGTTGTGAACAGGACCATTCATAGGACATTTATAGACTGTGTATGTGCTTAAGAGAGCAGCACATGGACGTATGATTGGTACGACTTTTTTACATCATTGTTAGGGTTTTCCATGAGATTTCAAGGGAATAAATAGATTGTTCCTTGGGGGTTTGAGGTGGTTGCTAGGGCATGCCTAGGTAGTTGTAAGTATTGATGTAACATGAGAGGTTGAGGCTTCAAAGTGTGTGTCAAGTATAGCTGAACCTTTCTGGTGAAGTGCAAATCTAAGCGTGTGTATTATTTTTTGACGTAACCGATGACGTGTGAAGCCTTGTTTCCTGTCCGTACCATATGACTGCTTTTGGTGGCAGTTTGAATTATGGAGCTACATTTTACTGTGTATATAAGCACTAAGAGAGAAATGATGCATTTTCATAGTTTTTGATCAATAACACTGACATTTTGTGTGCAAGTGGCTTGGTTATATTTGCTTTGGATCCACCACGGAAAAGAGAGACTTGACCAGTTTGTCAATACTTTGATCTTATTTCTACCAATAAGGTATGCGCATAGTAGTGTAATGTTATTATAGATGCTTTGAGTTTATCGAAATATAATTTTTCAAAAGGACATCAAAATCAAATTGGATTTATTTGTTTTTTTTTTTTTTTCTAAGGTTAAGTGTTTGTGCTTTCTTTTTCATCACTGCATTCTCTATAAACATTTTTTGCTTATCAGGTAACAGTCTGTGGACTCATCTGGTCATAAGTGTCAGTCACAACAGACGCCAACACAGTTGAGAAGTTATTTCTTAATAAAAATGAATAAAGTGTTTTTCGAAAATCATTTTCCATTATACATGTTCTGTGCCCACATTACACATTGATTACTCAATTTTCACACTTCAGATAAAACACAGACATTCATCCTAACTTGACTGATAATGTTACACTTGATGATTAGATAATGTTAATTGCCTTTATGTTATAACTTTAAAAGGTATGCTTAGAATAAAAAAAATACAGTCATGGTTTCCTTTACACTGATGATTAATTTGTAATATACACACACATTTGTATTTGCTATTTCATATTCTGGCCAGCAGACATCGTACTGTTAACATGAAGCACCAAGAAATTAACCTTTTCTTGAAACACTTTGCTGGAAGGGTTCAGTGCTTCATGAAGCTTCAGCTCACCATCACTAGTATGTTGTTTTGTGTGGTCGCTAGGGTACAATGTTTGCTAGGGCGTTTGGGTTGTGCTCTATGGATGCTCTCGGTGGTTACTACGGTGATTCTGGTTGGTTACTGGAGTGAGTACTGCTAGGGTGCAACTGTTTCCCCTATATTTTGTAATGAAAAAAATCCTGTGCACATTTTCCAAAAACTTTTGCCAAACTGGTGGGAAGACAAGAAAATCTTTCGATATTCTTGATGCGCTATGGCCTACAGAACCATGTCCAGGCATACACACCTCCCTCAGGTGTCTCAAATGTCTGGCTGGGGCTCGGAGGACCTTCTCCTTTGTTATTAAGGACCCTGATAAAGAGGTTGTAGAGACTGTAAGGCTGGAGGCCTGGCAGACGCCCCTCACTACGGTTCCCACTGAACATCAAAACCTGCTCCTGTTGATCCGTCTCCTCCTCTGTCTCATGCAAGCCTCGCTCACGACGATAGTATACCTGGAGGAGATACGCCAAGAGTAAAAGTTTCGTCTGATGTGTTGCTGTTTTACTGTTTTCTTTTTCCTTATAGTTTGCCTCACTAACATGGTACCATACAGAGATGCAGGTGGCTCAGCAGAGGGGTGATTCATAAAGGAGCCTCAGAAAAGCAGTGTTTATCGTGAAAAGCCTGGCTTGAGTAAGCCTGATAATACCTTCAAGCTAATAAGACTAATTCAAGCCTGGCTTAAGAGCTGATCTTCATGATTTCAAAATATAGACCCAAACAAGATCATATCAATTTACACTCTCCACATTGGTTGTCTGCCCTTTTTGTATTTTCAATACAATTTCTCAGTGTCTGTTTATTTTCATTTATTTTATTGGCATTTAACTTGAAGGTAAATGGTGAAAGTGCGTCTTCCACAATGAGGCTTAAACTTTTGGGTCAAATTTATTGATCACTTTCAGTTTGGTGTAACATTGGTTAAGTCTTGACAGGGACCAGACTTGTCTGGAGATGTATTTTAGATGATCTTAAATGTATTTTAAAGCCACTTTATGAAACATAATTCCATGAAAATGAGCACCTAGTTTAAGTGGTAATCTCGTTTCATGATACACCCCTCTGCACACAAAGTCACACACAGCTGCACACGCATGCAAACATTCTGCAAGAGCCTCAAGGAACTTGTATGTTTTAGGATTTGAAGCTTCTCAGCAAATGTGCAAGAAAACTCAAAAGCACCAACTAATGAACTGAAAACTTTCTTCACCTCCAACAAACATCACTCAACACAGATTTTACAAAAGTAGAGAAAACACGGCCTATATATACACCTCAAAAATGGCTGACTGTTTATCAATTATCCAATGAGGAGTAGACATATAGATGGCCAACCTCTAAGGAAGCTGTACTTACAACACAGAAATTCCAGAATAAACCACTGTGTGTTTTTACGTATTCCCCTTTCATGGAATTCATGTGTTGGCTAATCCAGGCTGCTAGATTAGAGTTTTTCTTTTGGTAGTTTTATTTCCTGGTTTTGCTTGACTGTATATTGTTGGTTGTATTTACAGTTTGCATTAGAGCCTTATGCTTTGAAGTTTTATTTTGACATTTCTGTGTTTAAGGCACAACATCCTGAGAGGTTGGCCTGTATGTGTCTGCTACTCATTGGATAATTGACAAAGAGTCAGCCATTTTGTGGGTTGTATATATGGGCTGTGCTTTCATTCATTCTGTAAAATGCGGATGGGGGCCATGTGCTGAAATGAAGGGGTTGAATAGAGGGGGAGAGTGTTTATTACAGGCATTAGTATTGCTGGGTTATTGTTCACATTTAGTGTGTAGGCACAAAAGCTAAAACATACAAGGGGTTTTTAAAAATCTGACAGAATGCTTTCGTGTGTGTTTAACAGTCTTCACTTGAGTTTGGTCACTCAAGCACTGATCTCACAAAGTAGCAGCAACAAACAAGACATGCTGTATAAATAACCATTTATCAAATAATACCTTGTATCCCTGTAGTTTTCCCCTTAATGAAGGGGAAGATACAGGCTGCCAGTGTACTTCTGCTAGGGTACTGTTATGAACCATGACCTGCACACTGTCAGGAGCAGCCAAAGGCACTGCAAAACATTGAGAAACAGAAGCAGTTAGTCAAGATCTAGTTCCAAGTCACTACAGTAACGGCATACTACATTTGTATGATAGAGAGACGACTATCATGAAGTGACAAAATATAAATGTACCTCTGTCCAACCTATTGCACAAGTTCATTAAACTTTTTTCAAGAAATAAAAAGGATACGACTAAAATGTTGGTTGAAAGTGGAATATATGAATTCCAGCCCCCTAAGAAACAAAGCGCAACATATATTGACTAAACCATCACACAAAAAATGTTTATGCAGATTTTAACTTTGTAACTTGTCTTTTTTGATTAGTTTTGACCAATGATGACTAAATAAGTTTTTCAAAGCGAAAAAAGTAATCATCAGTTCACTCACAGTCTTCGCCAGAATACCCAATCACTACTTCAGGCTCTGGTCCGCTGCCATAATCATTCAATGCTTGAACTTTAATTTCGTACGGCACAAAGGTGGGGGTTCCAGACACGACAAACTGGGAAACGTTGGCCACGTTCTTTGATGACCAATCCTCGTCCATGTCCTTCTGTCTCCACTGCACTATGTACTCCAAACCAGGGCCATTGGACTGGAATCCTGTCAATGGCTGTACAGAGAGTAATTTTAATTAGTCTGTTGCTGAAAAATAACACTGAAATATTCAGACTTCTCCATGGTAAATGAAAATACTCCAACCACATTCTGCCAAATACATCATTTTGATTCCTCACATAACCTAAATAGTAGTGCAAGACACAGAGGTACAGGACTGTTTTTTAGTACCTTCATATCATATACTGATGGGATTGTCTTGTACAGGCATGAGGCTACCAGTATATTCCAGCCACACGCTATACTTAGGCTCTCAGTCAGCCCACAGCAGCCAGAGATCAAACCATTAAAGATAACTTACTGTCCAGGAGATGACCAAGTTGCCAGGCTCTGTTCCTACTCCCTGGACATCTGATGGATTTTCATCAGGAGCTGGGAAAACCAAAGAATTGAGGCTCAATCTGTGAATATTTTAGAATTTTTACCATTACAGTACATTATTTATTTTCTGGATGATGACCATGTTCACTACCTGCAGGGTTGGTCCTGTATTGGCGTGACGGCTGGCTGGGGTTGCTGTAGCCCACGCGATTCAGAGCCAGCACTCGGAAAGAGTAGTAGACATATGGAGAGAGGTTTAACTGTGCTGTGGTGCTAGTGCCACCAACCTCTGTCAGGTTGATCCACACTCCTGGCTGGTGGAGCAGATCCTCGTATTGGATCAAAAACTCTGTGGAAGATACAAAAAAAGATTTACAAATTTAGTGTATTTTGAAGCAATTTCTGCAAAACAACTAAGCAGCAACGCTGAATATTTCATACTCTGTGTGGGACTGTTGTGTTCGTCTCCAGGGATCCAGGAGAGCTGAACGCTCCTCTCTGTCTGGTCAGTCAGTTCGAGGTCAGTCGGAGGGTCGGGTTTCTCTGCAAACACAAAGAGGAGCTCAGGACCAGAGAAAACTTTAAATTCTGTCATCTGTGTTGGTTACATCTAGAACTTGCTTCTGTTTTTTGATTGAAAATTTGACACTGACACTTTTTGCAGTACCTTTCCACGTCCATTAAAAAACAGACAGGAAAAGAGATGCAGAGTGATTCAGTTTGATGCATACTACAGCTTTTGAGCTTAAGTTTGGCTTTTGGTGTCAGGATTTAATCTTTTTTTATTATTTTTTTTATTTATTTATGAAAATGCCCCTAAAATTAGAATAAATGGTATCAACAAAGCAGACAGTAAGAGTATGCTGCCTTGAAAGCAAGGCTAGTTTATTTTTTACACCTTTTAATATTGCATGACAGAAGAGTTAAAAAATGGACCTGCTTTATGACCACTGTGGAGGTTCTATTATTATGTTAATTTAATAATGTGTCTTCATTCAATACTACACAGGAGGCAGTTTGTAAAAAGTAAGAATTTTGTAAAGAAACTCAGGTGTTGTCACTTCTGGTTGGTTAGACCTCTGCGCAGGTTGAAACTGAGTGGATCAGAGAATGAGGGAGATGTCAATCAAGCACAGTCCGTACACGCCCACACAGCCCCGAGAAGAGGTCTAATCAGGTGGGTTAAGTGAAAACACCTGTGTCGCTGCACCATGGCCATGCAGAGGCTAAGCATTTTTCAAATGTTCGTGATTTTAACAGTGCAACAACTTGCTAAAGACTAAATAAATATCATATGGTGCAACATGTAATACAGAGAACAAGGGCAATCCACGTAAAATAAAGGCAAAATGGAGGCTGCAGGTTTTAAAAACAGAACGTATGACTGAAGACAATGGACGCTACAAAGCACGCTACACTGTTTGTTTACCGTAGACCATAGCTGGAGTAGGAGTAGCCTCTGTGACAGCAAGAAGCAAGAGTAAAGTGCAAGAAGAGGGTTAGATGTTAGTGGCAGAGATTTTAGAAACAGAAGAAAAGCAGGAAAATTTTAATATGGTAATGTGATTCTAAGTTAGAATATGACTGAAGCCTACTGTTATTTATAAGTAAAGAGGATAATTTGAGAATACATGAAAGACCAGAAAAGGGTTTTCAAAAGAAACAGGACGGAAGAGAAAATGACTCATTTGTTAAATTTTAGCTTGTGTTCAAAAAATGTCAATAGAGTCTGATCATTTGAAATGTCTCACCTGATTTTTTTTTTTTGAAAAAAGAGGACAAGATAAAAAAATAGATCAGTCCAGAAAGTCCTTTGTGTGATTTCTACATTCTAAATAACCTCTGTCGATTTGCTGAGTGCAAAAACCCCTAATGCACATTAAGGTGTGAACATACCAACAACAGTCAGCATGGCACTGGCTGAGTCCTGGTCCAGGGTTGTGTTCATGATGCAGGTGTACGTGCCCTCATCTTCTTTTGTCACATCTTTGATGGTCAGACTGTCTGCATCCACCTCAAACCTGAGAGTAATACACCAAGCACGATGATTTTTACCTAAATTATATCATGTTTTTCCACAGTAGGAGGAGGTGATTAAATCAATTACTCTGATTTAAAAATAAGCGCAGTCTGAAGGTCTTTTCTACCTCTCGTCATCTGGCAGCTCTCCACTGTCTTTGAGCCAGGTCATGGTGGGAATGAGGGAAGGGTCATGTTTGACTTTACACTCGAACATAGCGCTCATTCCTCTCTGCACCACCTTGTACTCTGGCTGCTTCAGGATACGGGTGGGCTCTGGAGGATGGAGGAAAAAAGCAATATAGCTTGATGGCATGACTTAATGGCTATAGGGGCCCAAAATATAAGCTCTTTATGAGCTATGATAGTATTTATAACAGACTAAAAGTTGAATCATCAACTGTCTGAGCTGTGATTGGTCCATCTGACCTTTAACCTCCAGGAATACGTGGTTCTCCTTGATCCCCAGGTTGTTGGTGGCAATGCAGGTGTACTTTCCGCTGTTTAGTGGCTGGGCCACATGGATCTCCAGTGTACCATTCTCATGGATCACATATGGGTCACCATTCTTAATGCTGGTCTGACTGTCTTTGAACCTGCACAGAAACAGCAAACAAGACAGACTTTTAGAGCAAGTTGAGCTTTAAAAGAAAAATGTACATGGAAATTTATTTTAGACTTGGACACGATTAATTCCTCAGTTCTGAAGTCTTAATCTAATAACCTTTCAAATCAAAATTCAACATTATTAAAACTGACATAATTTTGTTCCACATGGTTGTATAACGTCAAATTTTTTGAAATAAAAACAAAATGGATTCAGTTGCACAGACAACCTCAGCCGAATCGTACCATGTGATGGTTGGTATTGGTGAGCCAAAGGAGGAACAGTGAAGTAGTGCAGGGTTGTTGGTGATGACCTGGTACACTTGGTTGGGTGGAGTGAGCACCCTTGGTGGTTCAGCTGTGGGAAGAAGCCCTAAATCAGCACTCACTGTACCTCACCTATCACAACGGCCTTTATATCCAAATTGTACCTTAAACTTTGAATATATTTCCAGCTACAGAGATGTTTTAACTCACCAAGAACATTGACAAAAGCATTTGCCATCAGGTACCCAAACTCATTGGATGCATTACACTGGTAGACAGCACTGGATCCTGACTGCACGTTGTTGAGAATCACAGTGTCGTCCTCCACCTTGCGGCTGGGGTCCTCAGGAGCATCTAGCATGGGACCAGAGACAGAATATAATATCCAAATTATAGAAAACACATCATGTTACTGATAAGTTCTTCAACTGCACCATAAGAGTTCTTTGTATGTATAAACCAGCTCGTAGCAATGTTCTTGCATTATGCAAAGCCTTTATACAATACCATACAGTGGGGGGACAAAAGCAAAAAAGGAGGAAGACACTGTTGGGACTGTAAGTTCAATTCCCACTGCAACTCCACAGGCTGTTTTATACACTCTGTTGCTGCTGAGTGCTTTCGACAGAAGTGTGCTCAAATGTAGTATATTCTGTTTTTGAAAGCATGGTCTCATTTTACTCACTCTCTATGGGAACTCCATTGACAAACCACCTAATCTTCGGTTTGGGGTCTCCATTGACTCGACAAGTCAGGATGCCAGTCTCGTTCGGAGCAAGGATCAGGTTCCTCGGAGCACTGACCCAGAAAGGAGCCGCTGGGGATGAACAAGAATAAAGATACAGAGTGAGATCCCTGAGACAATATGACAAAGTAAACTTTACTTAGCATTTTGCTGCATGATATACTTAATTTAGGGATGAAGAAATAGTTGCATCTATGTAACCGTTTGATTAAAATGTGTCAGATAAAGCTGACTTCTTTAACCTAATCAGTCCCTTTAATTGTATTGTGTTACTAGTACTACTGATCCCACTGTGAATCATCACTTGGTTCTTCAGCTATAGCAGCTTTCAGTGCATTATTTTGTTTTGCCTGCTTTGCTGAATCCCAGCTCACCAGCAAAACCAACCAAGAATATCGTGATACTCCCTAGTTGTCAAACTTAAATGTAAAGATGAAATGATTAGTCGATCAACAGAAAAATGTTTTCATAATGGATTAATCATTTCAGTCATTTCTCAAGCAAAAATGACAAACATTCCTTAATCCCAACTTCTCGTTTGAGAAATCACTGTTTTTCTTTTATGTGACAATAAACGGAATATCTTTTTGGTTTTGGGCTGTTGGTCAAACAAAACAAGCAACTTAATGTCATGACTTTGGACTTTTTGGAAATTGAGATGGACATTTTTTTTGACATTTAATAAACCAAATGATGAATCGAGACACATTGGCAGATAAATTGATAATGAAATAATCCTTATTTGCAGCTCTATTTGAATTAATGTACTTTAAATTCCAAAAGTATATCACAAGGACAAAAAAATTGTCAGGGAAGTATCTGCTGCCCAATTTTTGTATCTGTATTATGTTTTATTTGTACTTTTTATGTTTAATGATTATTTGTATTAGCTACTTTTATGTGACTAGATTTGATTTGTTCTTGTATCTGTTCTTAATTGATTACAGACTTTTATGTGTTGGGAAAATTTTAAAAACATATATAGCACTCTCATGTAAGAGTAAAAGGAAGTTACTCCACAGTTCACCACTATAGTGATTGGTTTAAATATTTTAATAAATGTAAACTTAATAGCCATGCAACAAGAAAATACCACAGTTTATCTGCATACCTTTGACAGTGACCTTGATGATGTGGTGTGCAATGCCCAGGTTGTTTTTGGCCGCACAGCGATAGTCGCCAGCATCAGCTTCATTCACATCAGAAATCTTCAGCATTTTCTTGAAGTTATGAAAGGACATCCTGCTGCTCGGCAGTTCACCTCCATCCTTCTGCCAGGAGATCTCTGGAGTGGGTCTGTTATGGAAGCCATTATAAATCAGTTGTGTTTGTGTGCTATTTTTGCATTTTGTTTTAGTTTTATGAAAGTCCTGGCATTTTATTATAGAGCAAATTGATGTATGATATATAAAAAATATATAGAAAAATGGAAAAAATATTCTTTTTCATGTAGATATTTTTCGTGGTTTGTCACTAACATTTGATAAAGTGAACACAAACCATTAAGATGAGATAAACTGTGATAAAAACTTGCAGCAGATGCAAACTTACAAGCCCTCAGCGATGCATTCCAGCTCCAGAGTCTCCCCTCTCAGAACCATCTTGGTACTGGTGGGGCCCAGAGGCAACATGAAACCGGGTCGACGCTCCCCCACTGGGCTGTCTGAACACACGAGGACAGTAGACCAAATCAGAACCAAGCCGCAACATTAGACTTGAAGGTTTGAGTTACCCAAGAGGAGTTTAGGAAGTGAAACTGTAAGCTTAGGGGGCCATTCACATTGTCATGACGGACAGAGGTAGAGACAAATATACACTGCTGATGAAAAGTATTTTTTGCCAAAGTGGATAGAAGGGATAGAAAATGAGTGAGTGACGACCCAACACAATGTAATAGGAAGACATCTTTTTGTTTTTCCTAATCACATACAGTATGAGCACTGACAGAGTAAGGGAGCAAGAGGAATTTCCCTGAGAGGGGTAGCCGTTGGTGTGTTGCTATGGCAACATGGGGGATTTTGGCCGAAAGCAGCCAAAGACATGTAGTATATGTCCTCATGGAAGGAGATAGATTTCCTTATCATTACTTTGCTGAAAAGGTCAGAAAAATAACGAACGAGCCTCCCCCACTTCAGAGAGTGGAAGAGGAGCAATGCCATGTTAAATTAATGTGTTGTATTCATATGTCGCCATTTTGGATAATCGCTGAAGGTGAGCTTGATGGAGCAGATCATGAGATCAGTGTGAATTTATGTGTAGTTGTGATTCCAGGGGAGATGCGGTTAGCTGATATTTAATGTTATGCATGCTTTGAAAGCAGTTCAGAGCTGGTTAGGAATTGTTATCTACATACAGGTAATTAAGGGCTACTGTTGATTTTGCGATGTAATCAATATTGTATCATGCATTATAGTCAAGTCAGTTTCATTTATATTGACCGAAATCCCAGGTTTGTCAGACAATCTCTATCTTTAAACCTTTAATTTGAATAAACTTGACATAAAACTAAACGGATAAAAATGGGAGAAACCCGAGGAAGAGTATATGTTAATATTATCACAGAGGAGAGGATTGAGGCCAAGTTAAAAGTGAGTGTGTATGTCAGGTATGGTTATGCCAGGGAGTAAAAACAGGGCTGGGTTCACACTTAGGGGGCGGAATGGGAATAAACCAGCAGCACTCACCACTATAGAAATCAGTGAAATTGTATAAAGCAGCCACAGTCTCATTCATTGTTTCCACTGTAATATAACAGAAAATCATAAGCATGCAAAACTAGTAAATAAACAGGCAATGCTTTACTTTACAATGGATTTCCCCTCTGTGTTTTAACCAATGCATTAGCTTGTTAAAATGCACTGTAAATACAGAATAATACTGTATTGTTGCAAAAATGTCGTCACATTATGATTGTAGCATAATATACAGTACAGTTAAATCACTGTGACACTGAGATATGGCCATTGTAAAATCAAATACTGCTAGAAGCACTTTATAAAGCTCAGGAAAGGTAGAATACAGGAAAGACAGCAACCAAAATTCATCTAAGACAGTTTTGGATGAGCAACATATGGAACTGAAACTGAGGAGCAACTCAAGATCATATTCATCACAAAGACGTGGGAGATACATGTAGAAACGTGAACTAGTGACTGCTTGATGTAAATCATGAAAGCTTTGTCTTGCCTTTTGTCTAGACTTACTGTCGAGCACGGTGACTGAAATAGGTTGTTTCTGCTGGATGGTCTGTGTGTGGGGGAAGCGAGCATAGCAGATGTAGTCACTCCTGGTGTCTTCTGGGAGAACGTTGGAAAAGTACAAGTCTCCATTCAGGGCCTGGGACACACGTTCATCCAGCAGCAGCCTCTGAAAGTCTGAAAGACAGGGGGAGGAGGGAGAGAGTTAGACATGAAAACAAAGAACAGTTTAACAATGTAAACTCCTCATGGGGGTTAGTTTAACAAGGAAATGATCTTTACTTTTCACAGGGTCAGCAAATGGTTGCTGGGGGTCCATTTTACCTATTTCCCATCAAATCTATCCACTAATACCTAATGATTTATACCATCATTCCCTGTGATGTTCAAAAGGCAGCAAATAGATACAGACCTAGGTAAAAAGGGTGTCACTGAAGTCTATATTGAATGAATGCTGAATGTACCATCCTTTGTTTGTGAATGTGAAATGTCGTGAATGTCGTTGTATCATGATTGCAGATATGTATAGATGCAAATGACTCACTGTTATCCATCCAGAAGATGACAGGAGGGGGCAGACCGGCAGGGGGTCGGCACTGCAGCACCAGGGAGACCCCCATCTGCACGGTGATGGCTTCATTTCTTTCCTTCGACCACAAGGGGGACCCTGCGAGTCACAAACATCAAACAAAAGGTACTGAAGGCCACCCAGAATTAAGTGTAAAAAAATAACTTATATCGTAGTTGGAGCTCAAGCCATTAGAATCACTTAATTTACAAACACCTTTGGAAATAATGTTATCTAATATAATAAAGTCGTACTGGACTGTCTGATGACAATGTTGTTGGATACAGCGGTGCCATGCTCATTGTGAGCTGTACACTGGTACGTTCCCTCGTAGGCCTCCGCCTTTTCCCCGCTGATGTCAATGACCAGAGTTCCAGAACCGGGCTTCATCAGCACTTTGGAGTCCTTCTCGACATCAAAGTGGGTCCCATTTCTCGTCCAGGAAAAGCTAAGATAATGTAAAACAATACACAGTTTTTTTCCAGGCTAGCGGGAACAAGGAAACACAAAATAGAGAGGAAATGACACATCTGTTCAAATCATCGAAATGCATTTATTCATGTAGACTGATTTGAACCACTGATTTCATAGAGGGGAGTTTGGCTGATTGTAACTCCTTTGATTCAGAAACTGGTGGCAAGTCTAAACTCTGGCTAATTCACTCTGCTAGGTGTCTCTCAATCGATGGCTCTCCATGACAACAGTTGCTATGGTGATCCATATTTCCGCATCGCTCCAGGTTAAGTTACCCTCAGGAACAGATCCAGAATTTCAGAGAGGAACCATAAAAGTGAATGGAAATCTGTCTGCTCTTGATTTCTGAAATTTCCAGGTTGTATCTTTAGCATATCATTATTTCATGAACTTTTGCCCCTCAATTACACTGTCAACCAGAGAAGAAACCAGTGGCATATGCTAACGTAGTGTTTAACTGGGATGGAGACCTGCACACTTTTTTGCCTGTTGCACATGTTCTGATAGACAAGCATCAACCGGACAGGGAGGATAGAGTGTCTCACCTGGGATTTGGCTTCCCCTTGGCCTCACAGTGGATGACAATGTTCTCCCGCGGATCAAAGATGTAATCCTTTGGGGACTGTAGCGTAATTGTGGGAGGTTGGGGCACTGGAGGAACATGAATAGAAGCATAGTTCAGACACACACATACGCAAACAGCGCAATGTAAATATAGCACACTGGAACATAGATATTCAAGCAGAGGTTTTGCAGGCAACGTGCAACAAGCATTCACATTCAGTCAGACTTGACTATCGAGTCATCTGGAGCTGAAACACTCACTGCAAACAAAGCCACAATAGCTATCTCACCCCTGATCTGAGGACATACAACTTACCATTCTGTGAACTGACATATTGAGCACCAATCCAAAACAAGCAAGCCACTTCATATGGCAACACTGAAATAACTGCATGCACATCTAATATTGGTAAAACCCACACAAATACAAATAAATAAGTTTTAAGAGCAAAAACTCCACACTAGAAGTTACAGCCAACTTACATCCTTCCAGTATTTTAGCTTTTTGTCCACCATGACACGTCGTACCACAGTAGCAGAATATTGAGGAAAGGTTGTTAGTTTTTGCAAGCAATAAAGGTGAAATAGTTCAAGGTTCAGGTGAAATAGTTGTGCTTTCAGGTGCTTTTTAGCATTTGAGTGTAAGCCTATCTGAAGTTTGGACAAGGTAAGGACAAGCTTTCCTTCTTTTTTGAGAGTACCATCAGTGGCTTCAGTTTTGTGAGGCAGGTGCAATAAATGCAAAAAAAGTAGTTGAAAATTTCTCACAGGATGTGTGATATTAAGGTAAACAGAGTTCCTCCAAAATTTTATTGTATTTCATAACTGAAAACCACAATCCAATGCAAGGATGAATTACAAGAAAAACCCCCTCTGTCCCGTTTAGTTTTCTACAGCTCCTCTAAAGCCCTTTCTGTGGCTCATAGTAACTATAATTAATTGTACCTCACAACATGAAAGTGCTGAGTGCAATTTCCATAGAGCATGAAAAGTTTCCTTAACTGACAGAAGTGACATACAATGTTCTATATTAACACTGAGTACAAAATTGATATTGGTAAGGATGATACTTACGATCAAGAGGCACTTCCAGTGCTGAAGTCATGTGACTAAAGAGCATCAATAGCACAGCTCCAAAGCCTGGCATCCACTTCCTGTTCCTGTCCATGGTTGGGTGTGTCATGGGATAAACCTTTTTCCCAGATTCAGCAGCAGTTCGGGTGGTCAACACGGAGAAGAAGTCTGGATCCACCCTACAGAATGGTACAAAAATAGATTTAAAACATAATATATTACTATGTGGGGTACTTAATGTTTTTAACTCATTCAATTAATTCAGAAAATAGCCGTGTCAATGCATTTCAGAATCAGAATAAGAAGTACACAAGCAGTATAAAAGTACACCCTTACACACATACATAGTAACAGAGGCCTTAAAATGGTATAAGTGTAATGTATACAAGATTGATCCATAAAAATGAAAGATATGGGTCCATGGATATAAATATTTAGTCTGAACTACAACGGAAAGTTTACTTTGCACTTTTCTATTATGTTTACTGACATTTTCAGGGTTATACATCCACAGCAGGGTATTTAAGTCAAGCGCTGCAAGTGGCTTGTCTCTTGGATAGCCTATCATTCTGCCAACATAAAGACTTTGGCAGGAGGAGAAGTCAAAACAAACTTGATTCCAGTTTTTTTGTAACTTAAACAACTTATGCACTGTGCACTTGTCTGTCGTCTCTCCTGTTATTTATTTTCTAGTGTTAGAGAACCTATAAAAAGACACAGGAGCTTCACATAAGTGTTAGTGTAGACTCAAGCACACTTCATTTTGTAATACTGGGCTTTCAAAGTGTAGGAGCTGCAAACATCCACCGAGTGGCGTGTTATATTCTAGAAAGAAGAGACGGACCAATATGTTCAGGCAGTCTTTGTGGAGTTATTTGGGGCTAGCTGTGTTCACATTTGCATTGTTCTCGACAAAATAGCCACTGATTACTAGAACATCCCGTGTGCACCACTGAGGTGTCCCTCCTACCACGTGTTTGCCTGTAAACATACGGCATGTGAGTGCACTCAGCCGGAACATTTGCAACTCTGCTGCAGATATAGCAGCCCACAGATTGGCACACGTGTGCACAAACACACCAAATTAGTGAAAACATTCCTGTCAGTGTGTCATATGGATCAATTTGAGTGCAGACCCGTAAATGCTAGCTTCTGTTGCGTAGCGCATAACAAAGAGACACAGATTGATACAGCCATGACAAACACACAGAACCATGTTGGGATTAATGGGCTCTTGTAAATTGCACCATGGGGAGCAGGAAATTATGTGTGTGTTTGTTTTTCATTTATATGTCCTCCATCTCTCCCTGTGTGTGTAAGCCTGTGTCACATGTGCATTTTTAGGCTTTCATTTATTAGCAAATTGGTAATATATCATAGCACCAATGGCATTAAGACACTCCTGTGCAAATGCTGTTTTTGATGTCTGTCTTCTGCACAACATACATGTTCGCCTGCCTAATCCAGGAAGATGAACATAATATCTAATAATATTCAGTCTTGAAATGTCTGCAAGATTTCAGCTCCACAATTATTATTGTTTATTTTTATTGAAGAAAATCCTTAAATCAACTGGCACATTTCTCTAGACTAGACTGATTCTCAGAGCTAGACTAAATGACTTTTTGAAACAGACATTTTTTCCGTAGTATGAGCAAAGTCGCCAAAGGGTGACAGTAACTCCTATCAGCAGCCTGAGATGGAATTCTGTCAGGGAAATGGCTCAGTCCATCCTGACATCTTCATTATTGATGAGTAGCACATGCATCTTTGCACATACATTGTAGAAACACACACATGTGCACACACAGGCACAGCCCACATACACAAAGAGTGTTGCATATACGCAGAAGGTTGAAGTCTTCAGCAGCATCTGAAGGTGAAACTATCTGGCTCGCTGCTAGATTCAGGCCAGTTACGTCTCTACTCTGCTGAAGAGGAAGCATGCCTGATGACATAGGGAGAGATTGGTAATAAACACACACTCAGAAAGTAGTGTGTCAGATTTTATCCAGCTGAGCTAGGCAGAGTGTGAGCTAATACAACCCCAGGACACAGCTAATTACGCCGACACGTCCTATTGGATATTACTCTCTCTAGTTAATCGAGAAGAGAGACAATGGAGGGAGAGAAGAGAGCAACACAACTGCGTGCATTAGATGCTGGCCATGCATGCTAAATCTTCTAATCTCATTGTGGAAAAGGCAATGTGATATCATGCAAATGTAATGGCCGATCTTCATATCAATTACAATAATGCTCCATGCTGCTACTGCAGCAAAAATTGCCTGCGCCACAGCGACAGTGGCCTGCTGGACCTCAGGACATTTTCTACCAGACAGTGGGTGAAGCCTATTAATCTAGTTGAGCCTCTTATAAGTGGGACTTTTGTCTAAAAGGTAATGAATGACAAAAAGAGAAGGGGAGATGGATGATGGGAATTGATGAAGAGAATGTGGAAATGGGTAAAAATGAAGACATTCAAGAAAGTACAGAGGACGGGGTGGAAAGGGAAAGATAAATTCTCTAGCTGCAGGCAAGAGAGATAGAGGGGGATGTGTGAAAGATAAAATGCTACATCAGTTACTTTACTGGTCTTCTACTTTAAGGTAGAACCTGACTGACAGAATGTTTCAGGCTTATAAGAATATTTTAAAATAATAAATATCTGATGACTAGAAATTAGCTGATATTCTTTTTTTGTAACAAGAATTTTGTAATAAACATGCCTGAGTAAAAATATTTTAAAGTTGAACAATACATTTTTATCAAATTTAACTGTAATAGTACATTTTGAGCAAACTAAGTTACTGAGATTTTAAATGTTTAAAAGAAAAAAAAAATTATAAATAAAAACACTTGAATTTGAAATTTTCACACGTAATAGGCTGTGTGTTGAACTCCAGTGCTTTGTATGCCCTGTCAGCCTCTGAGTAAGCTAGGTCACTGTTCTCCTTGCTAACAAAAATGGCGAAAAAAGTGACCATTGCAGATTAGATAATCATAAAATCAAACTATCTGAGAGGTTTTTTTGGATTCGACACCATGGATGGGAAAGGTCATGTATAAAAGTAAGGTTATTTGCTGAGTTTGCAAGATGCAACCGTAGTATCCTTAGCTTGTCAATGAAGTAAGGCAGCGGAGGTACCATAAATGAACAAAACGTCAATGTATTTGCTTTCTAGCGGAGAATTGAAAATGTTACACTTCAGGTTTTGTACGGATTAAACAAACAAGATATAACGTGTTTATTAGTGAGCATTTTAAGGGCTGGTAGGTGGATTTTGTTACCTTTGGACTGACCAGCCATTTTTCATTAGCCAGGTTACAATAGCGCTTTTGCCTGTTTACGGTCTTTGTGTTAAGTTAAGCTAACAAGCTACGGACTCTGGCTGTATATTTAAGTGACAAATATGAAAATAGTAACACAAACTAGTCCTATATTTTATATATAAAGTAGTTACTTCAGTAAGAAATTCGCCCAGCATGGAAATATAACTCATTTGTCATCTGTTCTTGTCCTGTGTCTCGGTTTCATGTCTGACCTGGGTCACATCTCCAGAGAGGAAGGGAAGGATTAACTGCTTGAGGTTAAAGAGAAAAAAAAAAAAAATCAGCAGACAACACAGACAACTCCCTCAGCACAGGCACAAACATAACAGACACACACATAAAATTAGCTGCAATGTGCAAATGTCAACATCTCCATATTTCAACTGCTAGAATGTCACTGAGTGTTAAGTGGCATAAATTGCATCATCACCGCCTTTGTTTTGCATGATCCCACACCATAAAACTGAACTTTTAACCTTTTTAAGTGAAGAGGACACACACTCTTTCATACCTGTGTGCAGCACAGTCAAAAAATGTGTTAATTTTGTTTTTGAAGCCTGTTGAGTGAATTTACCATCATTAAAGGCTATGTCATGAGGCTTTATTATACAGTGGGGAGGAGGATATTTCTCTGGCAGCAATGAGAGTGTGTGAAACACACACACACACACACACACACACACACACACACACACACAGTCTAACATTCATCCTAGAGCTAAACATGAAAAAATTATTTCCCATTGCTCATTTTTTTACAGGGTACTGATAAAAAACCAAAGATGACACAGATAATGAAAGGAGGATGAATGGGATGACTCTGGCTAATGGGCAGGAAATCTCTCATCGTCCTCATTGCTCTTCTCATCGACTCAGGGGTCAAAGCCCAGAGGTCAAAGAGTTGCCCTGCAGCTCTGTCTTTCCGTCTTGATAGCTCTGCCCTATTCTTTTTCTTTCTATCACTTCCTGCCCCAATTTCACTTAATCATTTTGTGTTTTGTAAGTCATCCTCAAACCAAGCCCATAAGCGCAGATCAGTCTGGCTGTCAAACTGATCTTGCTAATTTCTCAGTCTCACTGAGAAATTCAATGTTACAGTATGTTTTGAGCATTTTCCAATAGCTGACACTCATTTTCTGCAGAGCGATCGGGAAGGTGTTCGGTGTATATTTTTAAAAGGACATGGATCATAATGGCAGATGTCCCCTAGCCCATCCTGCATCTCTGCCATCAGAAAGTCAATGCAAGCTGAAAAGTTGGAGTTTGCAATGATATACTAAGAGTCTTCGTTAATGGATGAATCAATATTCCACAATTCCATACATAAAGCCTTGACACTGCGGCACACTACCATTATATAAGCGCCTATAAAAATGGAATTCAGGTGTGAGGTCGCACACCAACTCCATTTCTGAGATAATCCACTATATGTGCCCATTCACACCACACACTGACCTTCTATAATCTGGATCTATTCCCTCTTTGACCTTGTGCATGTGGACTGAGCTGAGCACTCAACATTTGAGGGGCTACTGAAACTAAGTCAAACCATTAAATACTTATATCTCAAAGTACTGTATGTGTGATGGTGTCTGTGTTTAAAGAAACTGGAGCTTTAAAGGGATGCTTTTGTGGACATGGTTGTGCATTTCTGTTAGTTGTTTGAAAGGATTTGACATATACGATGGAGTTTTGTTCAGGAATGCTATCTCATGCGTATAGCTGCCCTTTAGATTTGAAACTAAAAACTCATCACAGCAAAACGAATAGTTTGACATTTAAGGAAATATGTTTGTTCATTTTCTTGCTGAAAATTAGATGAGATGTTTGATAGCGAACGATTACAAGCAACTTGTACCATCTTCTCTCCTGCAACTCTGTTCTTGAAAAGTCTTGGGACTTTGATAACACGCTGACTTGTTAGAAAGATCATCCAATAATGGATTCAATCCCTGCGAAAACAAATGGTGCCATTCAGCCATTTGTTTTGATCTTAATGTCTTTGACCAAGACTCCTATTTGCTCACTCAGTGGAATTACCCTGCATGGATAAAAGCAGTCACTATAACCAGAGCCAACATTTCTCAACAGTAACAAAGAATGACGTGAAGTTCGCTGACACAAACCCAACGGTCTTCCTGCCTCTCAGTTTTAGCAAACCCTGGAGCAAAGCGCTAAGCTGGTCACTCCACAGCCTTCAGTCACATTGAGAGACACTGAGGGATGACAGCCTGACTAGACAGATGAGGGACGAGGCAAAGGGAGGCAGGCAGAGAATTGGGGGGAGGGATGAAAACACAGTCATTTGCAGTCACATCAAATCACAGTAACAGAGATATTTCTGAGACAATAGACGGATTTGGACTGCTTTCAGCTAGACTGGACTGTTGCATATACTTTCTTTGAAGGCCAAGATTTCTCTTTTGTTTCTCAACATATATCATAGCACACTGATCAGACTACACTGAACTGCAGTTGCCATCTGGCAATTTGAGTGTCTCCAATAAATAGGAGCGCTGAGCCATGACAGTTCCCACAAACACATGGAGAGGAAGTGCAGCCTAAATGTGAAGCCACCGTAACGACCACTTCCCTGCCGACGTTTGAGAGGGCAGACTTTACACATTTGTTATTTTGCTGTGGCTTTCCATACAGGGGAATGTGCATCTGAACTCTTTCAAAAACCCCCTTAAAACTGTGACCAAAACTAAACTGAAAGTATACCAGTTGTTGAAAAGAAAAGCCAAGCTCACTGAAACTGAACAGACAGTGGGAAAGAAATGTAAACAAATACACCTTAACATTTAGTGCAGACCACACATACACACACCATTGCTTATATGACACCTAGCAAACGCTTGAAGTTAGAACTTTACCTTATAGTCTCATAGCATTATTAAAAAAACAGTAATGCAATCTGGCTCTTTAGCTGCTAATTTCTCCACTGTGTTCACCAGCTACCTGCTAACTTTGGCTGTCGTTTGGTGTTGGGCAGGTAGTGTACAGTGAGTTTCTTTAGAGCTGAGAACAGCTACCTGTTGTGGCAGAAAACAACGCTGATGAGAGCCGTGAGAGTGAACCAATTAAGTAAAGTCGCAGGCCAGAAAAAATAAAAAATAATGAATCTCCGTAGAGCTGAAGGGAACTGCCGAGTCGAGTGATACATCTGTGAGCTCATTACTATTAGTGACCCATTTCTCATACAAGTAGTCATGTGATACATTATTAATATAGAAAATATTAACTGATGCAGCTTTAAATTAATGTATAGCTTTTTCTTCTTATACTGTATTGAGTCACAGGCTAGGGCTGGGAGCTGAACACAAAGAGAAGGAATGGAAAATGTAAAGCGCTGCCAGTGGATACCAGACAGATGTATTAGGCACCATGTCATCTGTGTAAACATCTGGAGAGAAGGCTGACCTTGATCAGAAAACTCCAACCTATAATCTTAGACTTTGTATCTCACAATTTGATAACTTGATTGGCTGACTGCTTTATCTCTTGTTCCCCTTATCTCACTTTCTCTCTCCCTCCTGGATAAACCTGCATAAAGCGGCCAGTCTACTATTAAAAAGCCCATTGTAAGGTGAGAAATTAGCCCTACTTCTTTGGAGCAAAGCCTTGACATGGCTTTTTGATCGGGAAGGAAAACAAGATGTACCTTTCCTCACTAATCCGCTTTGATAGATGGGGCGCTATTCATGCATGTTTCATATCTTTTTACAGAGTTAAGTATTATTTACTAAAGCACATTTACGCTGCAGACAATAGATGGATAATGTTGCACTTTTCAGTACCTTGGAAAGTAAGGAGACACATTATATGAGGGATGGGAATAAAGCATTCACTCTCAAGCTAAAGTGAAGCTATGCAGAGTGTTATACAAGGTATATTTTCGGTCAAACAAATACTCAACACCTGGAAATGCAGAGATGAGGTGTGGAGTTTATTGTAAAAAAAGACAATAACTTCTAGTGAGGATGAGGTTATGGCATACTTGTGTTACTTTTGTCTTTTACAGGGAAATGTTACACTCATACGACCACTACATTCTTGTACATGTGGTCAGTAAACAGTTTGACTATTGCTTAATAGCACTTCAGGAGGCTTTTCCCACTTCTCCTGCCCAGGTTTCCTTGTCAAAATTGGAACCAGCAACTATCAAGTCACGAGTTTCAACTGCTTAATTTTAGAGAGGCTCATGACTTAACTGCTGACCTCATCAGAAGCTGGCCGTTTCATTGGCAGTTATTGTAAGTGGAGCTTTCCCTACACTAACACCACTTCTTTGCAATGAAAATACAGAACTGGCAGCCTCTTTGTCTCCAGTATCCCCAAAACCGGATCACACACAGCCACCTAATCAAAACAAACTATCTCACCCTTTTTTTTTTTTTACTTGTACACACACACACACACACACACACACACACACACACACACACACACACACACACACACACACACACACACACACACACACACACACACACACAAAAAGCAGGGCCTTCCCTTTTTGGGTCAGTTATTCTAGCACCATCCGCAGAATCCCCCAGCGCCTGCTTTTCTCTGAGGCTTTGTGAAGTGCTGATGGTCAGCATGCGCCAGGCCATGCCTCTCCCCCATCCCTACCTCTACAACCACCCCACTGGGAGCTATTGTCCTTCATGTTGTTTACCACTGGGATATCGCTGAAATGGCAGGGGTTTTCTAGGGCACAAGGTGACACCTCTGGTTTTAAAAGATTTGGCCACAGTTCATCTGGATATAGTTCTATACTGAATCAGAGAGTGTGTAGTAATGATAGACAAGCAAATGTACAAGTGCATGGCAGGAAAGTGTGGTTCTGAAACTCACACAATGCATTAATAACCAATTTTTTCTTCATCCAGGACGCAAGATTCATAAAAGGCAAGGGAGAGTGTCATCTGAATAAGTGCCTAAATGCTAATTCAAATATAGTTTAGTTTATAACCAGCCAAAAAGTGCTGCAGGGAATTCCAATGCATCTTTAAGCACTCTTAAATCCCTGATATGGATAGCTTGACCCTGATCCCTTTTTCCTAGTCAGGGAAAGTGATCATCCCTCCTTTCTATCTAGAATCTTAAACGCTTTGCTCCAGGCACAATCAGGTAACACAGTGATCCTCTCTTAGAAGGTGAGAAAATGGGAAGGGCAGGATACCTAAGATGGAGGAGGTATCACACCCGCTACCTGATGAAGGACTGATAACACAAACTGCCATGTTTGTCTACTGGAAAAAATTGAATACCTCCTTTAAAAAAAGGTTTAAAAAAAATAACACATTTTATAATATAATTTTCCTATTTTAAACTAGGAATACAAAAATACTAGCATTTGACAAAATGAGGACTATGTAATAGGCAATGAACATTCAATATGATTTATGAACTCAAACTGTAACTTGTGGTTGTGTTAAAGCCTTCAAGATTAAACAATTAGACGAGTGAGGCTCTGAAAATGATAACTGCTCAAAAACAAAGCATTGGACCCATCTCACTCACTCATCAAGAGCCATTACTGATAGCCGCTATTAAAATTCGCTTCATCTGCCTTCCAATTATAGCACTGTGATATTTGGACAATTGCACACACTTTGCCAGGCGTATGGACCAGTTTGTCGGATGCCGTGGGCTTGGGTGTGTATTGAGTGTGTGCCCATGTGCACATGAATGTTTATGCATTTTGGCATTTGTGAATAAGTGTGTGTGTGTGTGTGTGTGTGTGTGTGTGTGTGTGTGTGTGTGTGTGTGTGTGTGTGTGCATGTCTCGCCTTTCTGAGGTCATCTCATCAAAAGCTGTGAGCTCAGCCAGAGAAGAGGGACATGCTGGCTAAATGTGTTTCTCTGTGTGGTTGCAGTTGTGTACATTTGTGCATATATGAAGTAAAATGGCCAAAAAATGAAGGAAAACAAAGATGGATACAAAATATCCTTTAAAATATATCAGATATGTAACAAAAGAAAACAGAGTGGCTCACTCTGACTTGAGCAATAATCAATGCTTTAAATAAAACACACAATTCATTAAAAAAACATAATTTGTGCTCCTCACACACACTGATATATTTTCTCCAAAGCCTTGTATGTAATGACATTTATTGCCTATCCAGTCATTTCCCTCTCTTTCTATGGTTAGTTCCAAGCCCTCCATCCAATTACTGTATTTCTCTCCTCCTCCATTTAGTCATTTAACCAGTTTGGTTATCTCTACCTCTTTTCCCTTGTTAATCTCCAAACCATCAGTATAAAATCTATATCAAGGGAGCCAATGCCAGGAATTAGAACCCTTTGCTCCAATAATGCAGAAAGCACATTCCAAAAATTTTGCATTTGAAAAACAGCAATGTAAAATACAGACAACTTGTAGCTGATGTGTTGAAATAAGCAAAATCAGCCATATAGTCCTTTTAATATACACTGTAATTCTTGTCAGAAGCTAGATGCAAAAGGTTGGTGCCGAGCTATTGAAGATCTCAGGTGTGAAAATGTGTGCTTGAATGAAGCAGGCAAGGACGATGCATGTTATAATAAAAGGACCTAAAATCAATAGTCAGTGTCATTCTAATACAGTGTGGCAATGTGACAGTGGCCATATAAATCCAGCTGAGCTTGTAAACGAGCCAAGTCTCGTTGGTATTCCTGGGTGCTATTAGGTAAAAGGTATTGATGAACAGATAGATGCACATGGCCTTGGTACGTGACTCTGGGCTTTACTATGACGTGAGTTACTGTGGTTGTCTCTGAGAGTGTGCCTGTCTGTAGGTCCTCCAGGGCAAAGACTGTTTTACCTTTATGGTTGAGGTGCCTACATATCTTTTCCATTTTTCTGGGCATGATCCATCGCTTAAGACCTTGTTTGTAGTAGGTTCATTGCACCCTTGTTGTTGCACAGGATGATGATTTTTAAAGTTTTTGTCCCACGGACTGTCAAAACCGGTAACTGGTTTTGTTGTCTGGGGTGCATAAAAGTACACTGTAAATTTTATGGCAATCTGGGCAGTAGTTGCTAGCTAGTGATGAATACTAACACAGACAGATGGTCAGACCGATCAATGGACTGACCGACAACATCATGAGGGTTTGCGGTGCAAATTTGATCTGTTGAGGATAAGGGACAGAGTGTGAAGGGACGAAAGACTGAGGTAGAGCAGGCTGAAATGTTGACAAGAAAGAAAAGGGCATGATGAGAAGCGCAGGAGGTGAGAGTGGGGGGAGGGGACTGATTGACGGTGTTATTGCAGTGCAACAAGCTGGCATGCCCCTTTTTTTCTTCTCCACCCATCTGTTCATCAGGATTACTCATAGAGAGGGATGGATAGGAGGAAAGAGGGAACTGTAGGAGGGCAAAGACTGGAAAAAGGAGAAGAGATCTATCATCAAAACCTACAATAACTGAATTCAAATATTCTTCTTCCATGACAATAAAATAAACTGCTGGGATAAGGACTCATTGTTAAAATTATGGATCAGTGCAATATAGTGAAGTGCTCTCATGTTGCTATTCAAGTAACAATGGTAGTAATGGGAGGTGGAAATATTGTAGTGGTGTGTTATGTAATACTATGCTGCAGCACCTGCTCGCTTGCTCTACTTACTAAGACATTGCTCCCTACTGACAAATGTTTTATGGGTTTTTGAAAAGATAGATGCAGTATGCTGTGTACTCTTGGCCTCTTATCTGTGAACATTAATAAATCTTTACATTAGTTGCCGCTCAGTATTCAAATGGAAATACTGTCTAAACCTATAGTAGTATGGTTTACAGCAATGCAAAAGTCCTTGTGTATAAATCTCTGCATCTCAAAATATATTTAGGGTATGTCTTTTCCTTTGTTACTCTCTTCTAGGTTCTCTAACGTTTGTGCGTATAAAAGCGATCGATATTTTTAGACTTCTGGAAAATTACCGTCATTTTTATCTGGATGTGCATAAAATACGATATTTTTCATTAATTGTTCATCTGAGTGTATTAAATGGCATCTGTTTCCCTCCTCTCCCTGTTCCCGTGTGGTGTGTATGTGCATAGGATTGTGTGTTCTGCAGCAGGTGATGCCAGGGCATGTGGCTCCAGTTTTTCCAGTCATATTCAGATACAGTTCTCTGTCCAAACACATGCTGGGTCACTATGTTGCTCTCTCACCTTTATGGGTGTGGCCCAATTGTTATTTTCACAGTTTTTTTTTTAAATGTATGCTTAAGAATTTTGGTATTACATAAACTACATAACCTTTAGTAGAACATTGGCTAAACTACGGATTAATCCTGAGTTCTCCCACTAACAAACCTCAAACTTTAAACCTCATGTCATGTCCCAGCTTCTAGCTTGTAAATCACTCCACATCTACTCACTACTACTATCTCACTTTACTTGTCTCTGAGTTATTTTTCTGTATCAGGCAATTCCACATAGAAACTAAAAGAACCCAACCTTAAACAAAATAACACTTAACGCAGCCGCACGGAGGTTGCAACAATCCTTATGCAACTACCTTGGTTCGATGACTTACTACCTGGTGAGTATACTTGCTGCAGATACCAAGAGGTCACAGCCAATACTGCAAAGGGTATAAATCAGCTGTGAGTCACACCTCAACACTGAGCACTTTTCATCCATGCTAACTGACCTTTCTTCTTTGAAGTACAAGCTTTTCTTTGGTTTGAAAAGCTTATAAAATTCACAAAAGGGCCTTTCAAGTGCCGTTTGAAACAAAAGGATATTTGTAGTTCTGTCAGAAACAGATCTAATAAAGACCATTTAGTCCATAACTGAGTCCAAACAGAGTGTAGGGTCTGTCCATAGAGCACATAGATGACTGAGACATTGCATACACAAAATGCACAAGACCAGATATGCCATCACCAAAAATTGTTATTATATAGAACAAGTTATTGTTGTCATTGATTGACCACCTGTGTGGATTCAGCAACATTACAGCATTGCTCCTAGCAACATCACAAGACATCAGGGGTTACCAACAGTGAAATAATGGTTGAAATAGTAAAGCACACAAAGTAGATTCATTAGCAACCTTTGACTTACCTGTGAGGATTTAACTTCAGCCACTGTCTGTCTTCAGAGGGTTGTTCAAACCTGCATCAGTGAGAAAAACATTAGCCATTAGTAGGGCTGTTTTTCAGCCAAAGTTAAAAAATCCCTTGCCGCTGGACTAACCAGTTCTGATACTCATGCTACTATTAAGGGTTAGGAAAGCGATAGTGAAGTGAAAGTGTTCACTAGAAAGAATAATCTAATACTGAAAACTATATAATATGGATAAGATAATATTACTGCTTTGTCTCCTATAATATTACAGAGCAATGATGTTTCTATTATAACTCATGTGGCAATAGTCAAAGGCCTGCAAAGCTTACATTTATGCAAACTTGGATAAGTGGCCACCCATTAATTAATCAGCATCAGGTAGGATAAAGGGACATGGAAAAGCAGATAAATGACACATTCGCTTGAAATGACTGGTGTTGTAAAGGTGAATTATTTTAACGGTGCTATATTTAAGTTTTTGCTATCGCTACATAGCCAACATTAGCATTAACAGTTGTTTAGTTACTAGTCTACAGTCCTGGTTGAAAATATCGGCACCCCTGAATTTTAAGTAAAGAATTTGGAATATCTTTAGAGATAAATGCAAACTAACCAATTCTGTATCATTTAGAGTATTTATTAAAATGTCCAAAGTTACTGAACTACGAGAAAAAAAAATGCTTTCATATTGTGAAATAAAAAATACAGACATAAAATGTACGCTTCACACAATTTTTGGCCACCTTGTGATAAATTTAATGTAACAAAATAAAAAACAAGTAAGACTCACCTGTGCTTATTTTTTCAGTGTTCAGATGACCTGAATCAACCAATGAATGATGATTTTACTGCACATAAAGGGGCTGTTTGTTTCCAGTCTCTTTTTCACAATGGCGAGGACAAGCAAGCTGTCTGAGAGCATCAGAAATGCTATTATCAGAAAACATAACAATTCCGAAGGCTACAAGGCAATCGCCAAAAATCTTGAAATCCCTTTTACAACAGTTCGTAATGTTATCAAGAAGCTTCACAGTCATAAAACTGTTAAGACGCTTCCAGGATGTGGCGCTAAAAAGAAACTCAATGAGAAAAGTCTGGTAATGTTGATGTGAATTGTGGAAAAAACACCACATAAGACATCTAAAGAGCTTCAGGCTGACCTGGAGCAATCTGGAGTGGTGGTTTCAGCGCGTACCATACACCACACACTAAACCAAGTAGGACTCTATGGGCAAAGGCCATGGGGGACACCACTACTGAAAGAGAGGCACAAAAAGGTAGGACTAATGTTTATAAAAACTTTCATATATGAGCCAAAGTCTTTCTGGGATAGTTTTCTATGAACAGATGAAACTGATGTAGAGCTCTTTGGGAATGCAGAGCATCAGTTTGTACTGTTTGATACTGAAGGCACTGAATGTATCAAAGGAATGATGAAAGGAGAAGATTACCAGGCATTTTAGAGCGAAATGTGTCACCCAGTGTCAGAAAACTAGGTTTGAAGCAAAGGTCTTTGGTCTTTCAGCAGGATAACGACTCAAAGCACACATCCAGCAGCACAAAAGAATGGTTTTAAACTGGCCAGCAATGAGTCCTGACTCAAATGCAATTGAAAACCTTTGGAGAGAGCTGAAATCTTCCATTGTAAAAAGGACTCCTGCAAACTTAAAATAGCTTGAATTACATAGCAATGAAAGAGTAGCAGGCTCTACGAGCAGACAGGTGCAAGAAGCTTCTAGATGGCTACAAGAAACGTTTAGAGGCTCTCATTGTTGCCAAAGGTTCTGCAACCAAATCTTAGTGAAGGGTACCAATAATTGTGTCCGGGGTACATTTTGTGTTTGTATTATTTAACTATTATGTAATTTTTGGGGTTTTTTTTAATTCTCTTTTATTCAGTAACCTTGGACAATTTAGTAAAAATATTTTGATTATATCAAATTGGTTAATTTACTTTTATTTCTGAAGATATTCTAAATTCTGTATTTAAAATTAAGGGATGCCAATAATTTCAACCAGGACTGTAGAAGAAACGAGTTCAGCATCAAACCCTATTTTGTTTACTCACCGAGAGCTGTCTCCAGAGGTGGAAAGCAGCGCCAATGTTAACTCCTGTTTTGTTTGTGTTTTTAATCACTTGTTTTATTCTACTGAAGTCAGCATGCTAACCACCTAGCCCAGTCCTGTCTCGTAATACCACTTTGCAAGTCACTGTAATGTCCGTTCTGCACTCAGTCCATCAGGAAAGGGTGATAAAGTAGTGCTGCCCAGAGGGCGTATTCTTACCTCTCATCTTGTAAACGAAATAATGGCTGAAGATCTTAGTAAGTTATGTTGATGCTAAAGTTGGCTATGTAGCGATAGCATAAACTTATATATAGCACCTTTAAACTGTTAACAGAAAACTGAAGTCCTTGGTTGACAAAAATAACAAGATTAAAGAACATGTATCCTGTATTTTGGAAATCAGCAATTGTCATGGAAGCAGCTTAATGTAGTTAACAAAATATAATTGGCAAAGAGACATAGTCAGTCCTCAAAGCCAAAAGACTTTCATCATATCAAACCAGCGTCACACGTGCTGCAGCATGAATACATGGGCACATCTTTGTAACTCTCCAGGGAATACCCTGTAAATTATTGTGTCTTGCTGAACACAAGGCCTTCAATCAATAACCAAGATGTCTCTGGTCACTTTTATTACTTTTAACTCCAGCAGGGGAAGCACAAATGAAAGGTTAACCACCAACACACACACACACACACACACAAACACACACACACAAGGTGCCTCGATCACACCAGACCCAAATCCCCCACCCCTGCAAACAGGCTTTCGTCCGTGTCGGCGAATGCATTATCATTATCTCCAGAGAGACTCTCCATTCATCTCACATTAAAATAACAAATTTGAAGGACAAAGAGCGTCGGCCCATTTAGACGTGAAGCCATTAAAACTGTAGTTAGCTGAGAAGAGAAAGACTGTGGATCGTGTGCGTAGCCATTAATAAGCTGAGGTCGAGCTGTTTGAGCTCACTGTATAATGTAAAGTGTGAGAGAGGGGTCTTTCCATTGAACTGCCCGCAGTGACGTGGGAGAGTAGCGACTGTCACAGAGGGAGAGAGATTGGTGGGATGCCAGCCCAACCCCAAGCTGTGCCCCATTACCATGGAAACACAATGATGTAGAAAGATAGAGGCAAAGAAAGAAGGGAAGACTTATTTGCTAAATTTACCTGAACTGAATAAAACTGAAATTAAGTGTAATGATTGAATGATTTGAAATGTATCCAGCTGAATTGAATGAATGTGAACTGATGAACTGATCTCATCTGAACTGAAAGAAACTGAACTGAGAACGGAGAGGGCATACACAGATGAGGGAAGGGGGGCGTATTAATGAACGGAGAAGGGAAGGCACTGAGACATCAGGGAACTCAAGCAGGAGAGGCAGAGCAATGATGACAGGAGAAAGAGTGTGTGTGTGAGTAAGAGAGAACACATGAAAAAATGAAGGGCGAGCGGGCATCAGAAAAACATGCATTATTAACTGGCAAATCTAAAAGCAGTTCATCATCAGAGCACAAGAGAGGGGGCTAGAGAGAGATACAGAGACAGAGTAGAGAAAGAGAGAGAAGAGTAGAGCTGGGAAGTAGCAGAAGAGAAAAGCTAGCAGAGGTGACCCCAAGCGCCAGCACATTCCCATGGAGAAAAAATAAAGAGAAAGACATGGATACCATACAACAACAAAGAATTCTATTTCTTTTAAAAGGAATAGTTTAGCATTTTTGTCAACATGCTTATTTGTTTATTTGCAAGAGTTTGATGATGAGATTGTTACCACTCTACAAGCCAAGAGAGTGTTATTTTACCTTAAAAATTAAAATTTGCTGTTGTATGGGTGGTTATGTGCCAGACTATTCTAAGCTAATCTTAATAGTTGACAGGCACGAAAGTGGTATCAATTCTTTCATCACATTCAGAGCAGGAAAGCGAATAAGCATCTTCCAAAATATCCAAAAGAAAATCTAGTAATTGTACTTTAAAATATTGTTATGTTGACTTTAACCAAATGGCGCCACTGAAATTATCTGGCCTCATTTTAGTCTCCCGAATATGGTCTCCCCTAAAATCCATTCAAACAGTAATAGTCAATCTTCTCTACCAAATATGATATGTGGTTGAAAATCAGCATTGAAAATGATGTCGGAATATCACCAATTGATGTGAGTTTTCACACATCAACTGCAAAACATGGAAGCCACAACATCTTTGCCCAAATGGCAGGTGCATTGGTCAAAAGAAGGTGAACAGTATCGACATTCGTGACGTCATATGAAACATTATGTAACGCGAATGTGTGGTAGCCTGCTGTTTATCTGAATCAGCCATTGCAACAGTTGGAAAGCCCACCAGCTAGCCAAGTGTTAAACTACTGGGCTACTGGGCTCTGTTTTTTACAATGGCACTGGCACTATTTGAACAGGACTGGAGTGACCTGACAAGCACTGTATTTCACAGACTCCCACAGTATACTGGATATTATTGGATAAGATAAAGGAGTGAAGCAATTAATGTTCCAAAAATATGTCTGATTTGTTCATAGCTTCGGTAAAACACTATAAAATCTCTAAAACAACATTGTGAATGTGGAATGTAAGCTTTGTGAATATTCTCTGGATATAAAGACTTCTGCTTCCGTAGATGTCCTGATGCCAACTACGGTGTGATCACTACACCATCTAGCCGAAACATTAAAACCGGTAACTGGATTTAATGTTGTGGCTGATTGGTGTATGTCTGATTACTAAAGCTGTATGTCCCAAAGCCTGGTGCAATCCCACGTTGATTTACTATCTAGCTCCTGTTTCAATTAGCTACGCAAGTTTATGGATCCACTGGGACCCAGTACACTGCATGTGCCTGGATGTCTCAGTGTATTTGTGTGGTAGAGAGAGAGGAGGGGGTGGGGGGGATTTGCAGACTATGATAGAATAACTGACCCCAGGCATGAATAGAAATGTGGGTGCATGTGTGGGTCTGTGTGTGTCATAATCCCTTAGGCTGAGGGGCCTCAGCAATCAGCAAAAGTAGCAGCTGCATGAAAAACACGCTTAACTGGCCCCCACACACACTTCTATCTTCATCTGATTCCTACACAATATTACGACACACACATACATATACACACACATACTGGCAAATTAAAACAACCCCCTATGTTAGCTCCCCGCTAGTGGGTTAATACACATCCTCATAAACCATCAGACATCACTTTGACTATGGGGTGAAAAGGCCACTAGAGACCTAAATGTGATTTCAAGTCACTTGATATCCATGTTCAGAACAGAAAAAAATACCTCAAAGTCATTATCAAATATTGAATCCTGAACTTTAGTAGCAGAAGTAGCAGATGCAGTATCTAGTTTTGGTACATGAAAGCAATGTACTTCTACTGTCATCCTACAACCTTAGGGGTGTACCTTTCAGTTTTGGAACACAGTGTGGCCAAAGCTACAGTGTCAAGTCTCAAGATTTAACTGACTTTCATATTAATGGATGTCTAGCGAAAATTTGACGACTGTTAGACTTTTCCTTTTTATAGCTGCAATATCATAGTTGGTGTATTGTAAAACTACACACCATTATACGCAATGAGAATTTCTGCCGTCTACTGTAGCCTTGATGTTCTAACTACCATCATTAATCGAAGTGGCTTTTAAACAGTTGTGTTTTCCAGCTGGAGCACTGCACTTCTTCATAATAATTAGTGGGTGCTAGCTGTCATCTAAATGGCTCTGTCCTCATTTCTCTGCCCATTCTCTCCCACTCACAACAGAGGAAATAGTCTAAGATAGTCCATTTTGCTCAGAGCACAGTGTCTAGATTGCCATGAATAAAGTTTGACTTTGTCACTTTTGAGTTTGATTTCCAGACACCGTTTGTCCTGGAGCTGGGCAGTGCAAACAGCAGAATACACAACACAAAAGCAACACTTATGCACAACGTTTCTTTAAATAAATGTAGGATATCGGCAACACATCGACAAAGCACACAACTAGCTTGTGCCCTTAAAAGTTGTTTGACAGAGTAGAAACGTATAGATTTTTCAGTGTTATAATGCCAAGCACTACAGTGTAAAATATGCTCCAACAAGATGTGTCTCCACAGTGGCCTGGCTATCATAAATGGAGTCAGGGAAAACTGTCTGTAGGAGCCTGAAGGGTGTTTGTTCATCAAGTATCAGACATACCATCTGTGTGTGAAGAGACTTTGGTGCAGGCCTTAGTTATTTATCACTCTGTGTGTGTGTGTGTGTGTGTGTGTGTGTATGTGTGTTTGTTTTCTGTGGCCATGTACATCTGTCTACATTTTCCTATAGTCACAGAAAAAAACAAATGATCTGATTAAGATGGTCGCCAGGCTGGGTTAAGTGCACCGTGTCATTGTCTCATTTAGATACAATGTTCCACTGCCATTACAAAAGGCCTTGGTAGGTAGAAATTAAAAACAGTTTTTGTATTTCCCAGTAGACAAATAAGATATTAAAAAGTGACTACGGACAATTTTTGCACACAATGAGACAATAACAGAGTCATATTTTAAAAGTACAAACCATCTCTGGAGCAGAGAACTGTTAAGGGGCCGAAACTACGGATCCGGAAAGAAAACTGGAACTTTGAATGACTGCAGTTGAAATTCTACAGTCAAACATTCCTTGGTTCCTGGAAATGTTACTGCAGTTGGAAGGGGCTATATCACTGCCCTCTTGTACTGGTACACTTACTAGTTTTCACACTTTGTCTAAACTGTGAAAACCGTTCAGGGGGGTCACAAATGGCAAAAAAGAGTACAAAATGTCAAAATAGCAAAACGAACATGATCTTTATAGACTGAATAATTCAAGGAGCCTATTGTGGGTTGGCCTTCCCAGCTGCTTTTGAAGTCTCCACTTAGCGGTTCAAACCCATACATTCCCTTGTAATGTTTGTATATGTGTGTCTTTGTTAGAAACAGAGATTGAGAGGGGGGTTGGTTACCATGGCTATTTGAACTAGTTTTTTTTTTTTTTTTTTTTTTTAATTTTACCAGTCTGTGAGCATCCCTCAGATGACAGACAACACACACAGTCTAGTCCCACACAAAAAGAGCAGTCAGAGAGAGCTGGGTTTAATCAGAGAGATTTACTTCCTCCTGAAAGTTAGTTTTTTCTTCTCTCCAGAGGTTAAAGGGACAATTCTCCCGACCCTGTCTGTTCCCACTCGACAACACACAATGCACACAATGGAGTCATCAAGAATGTCACGCATACACACAGAGATGGTAAAATCAAGAAAGATTAAGGAACAGTAGGTAGTAGCATTCCTCTGCTGTGGATCCTCGGCTAAGCCTTCTACAACTGAAGGGGACGGTATTGTAAAAATGTCCAGGTATGAGAGCTCTCTGGGGATTGGATCCAATTGTCAGACTCATTTTACAGCTGGGACAGAGGGAGCGTATCAAAGAGACAGTGATGCAGAGCGGAAACATGAGAATGGCAGTAACCAACAGAAGAGTGGGGAAAAAGACAGACTGACTGTAGAAAAAGAAGATTTCTAATATGACTGAGAAAGACGGGCTGTTTGGTCAGCATCATGCAGATTAAATACTTCGCCATATGATGCTCAGCTCTGTTAAATCAGTCAGTGATTTCTATGTTATTGCAGGATTTGTGCAGGATGTGCAGGGGGATGACTTCCAAGGCCACGCTGGGGGGAACTTGTAAACCTCATTTAACACAAACATGCGCTCCTACACATGGATACAACAAAGACCTGGCCACCACATGGCATGACTTCCTCTACAGAGCACAGCCCCATGCAGTAATGTACTGTGTTTGGACTTATAATGCCATTTATTATATTACAAATGCAATGTTGAAAAAGGCGGTGGAAACTTGTCAGGAATAAACAAAGGGAATGAAAACCAAGCAAAATCTGCCTAAGGTTCAAAAGACTAACATTACCAAATGCTGATTTAGCCTTTATAATGAAAATAGCAGGAACTGACTTCTGGGGCATTGTGCAACAAGCAGTAAACAATCATGCAACGCTTGTGGAGAGAAAAGAAGAGGACAGAGGAAGAAAATGAGGCAAACCTACACGTACCTCTCCTTCATTAAAGAAAATCGGACCTCTTAATACTATCACCCTTTCCACATATTTGGGTACAAGTGGACACCACGGCTCAGAGGTTAACCTACACTGCTAAAGACAAAGGATCCACCTAGATCTGAGAAGCTGTAACTAGCATGGAGAGAGTCGAGCAGAATACCATCCATCCGCTTGGCAATCAGTGACATGACATGTCAGAAACACGCTGCCCGTGTAGCCAGCACCCTAGAGACCATCTTATCTAAAGGAACAACACAAAAGGGAGCCAAGGGAAAGACAAAGATGGAGACAGATGTAGAGGAACGCAATGAGAGGAGAGCAATAAGAAAAGAACAGTGGAAATGAGAGTTTGAGGAACAAAAGGGGCTGTTGACAAGGGAGGGCAAACAGTAGAGCGTAATAGACCTATAGGATGCCTGGGAGACGTCTAATATTTACTGCATATCTTCCACCTAACAGAGACAGAGGAAAGAAGAGAAACAGAGGATTGAGGCCTCCTAATATATGTTACATCAGTGGAGAGGGATTTCTCTATGTGATCTCATTAATTTAGGACTCCTCGCAAAAAAAAGAAAAAAAAACTTGTTCTCAGGCTTAAAGCTGTGATGAAGAAGCGACAGGCCAACACAAAGGCTGCTCAGACACAGCACAACGGCTTACTGTGACAGTGACGCGTAGATATTACACTCACTACATTCTGTTTGGCACTGTAGCTGTAACCCAGTGAGATTACTGTAAATAGGATATCATATTTTCCCTTATTGGTTCAACAAAGCCACAGCATGAATAGTGAGGCCGCATTGTAGCTTTATCATAGTGAGAGAAGACTACACATTCTTCTTACTCCTCCGCTAATCTCACACCACAAAAACTGTGTAATTGGTATATCCTGCAGCAATCATGCAACAGAAGACTCTCTGAAGGAAGATCAAAACCGGAAATGAGTGATAGCAGGAGATGACATTACTGTATTCGCTATTTTTAGAAAACATCAAGGAACAAGAGCACTGGAGTTTCATCTTGATCTCCATTTACAAGCCTCCCTCAGAGTTTCTGTGAACATACAGGTACATGGGTATGGATCAGATCAGATCATTCTGACCATCAGTTTTTTTTGCGCCTGACACAGATTACCCCAAGGTGAGCCCCAGCAACTCGTGAGGAAAGGTGTGGTTCTTTTTTTTACATACAGTATGACCTTTCTACATGGACTGCTTACCAAATGGGCCGACCAGACCAGGGATCCTTAAGGCAGAAGCCTCTATTTGAAGTGACTTTCTAATTAAAGTCAATGGGCACCTGATCTTGATCCAAGTCTTTTCATACTGAGTATCTCATTATAGCAACAACAACCCGATATATATTTGCATATGAGTTAACCTAAAAGCACTGAAACGAGGTTGGCTTTGCTGATAATGGTTTCAAATTTCAGAGACACCGTCCTTCTAATAGTAAAAATACAGTATGTCACCTGAATATCCAACACTGTCTTCTGAAAATTATGTTCATATACTAATTTTCAGTAAAAAAAAAAAAAAAAAAAAGGTTTGTACAAAGTATAAAAGCTTTATTAAGACAAAAAAAATTTCCACCCCTGGCAACTAAAGCATGATTATGGGAGGCAAAAGTGGATAAAATCCTCTATCATATGTCATTTTATATTGTGATCAACCGAGAAACTTTGGATGGGTAAAATAACTAGACAGGAATGTCTGTTTATGGCTAATCCATCAAACTGAATACCTGACAAACCAAGGTTCTTCATCACATTGATTCAAAAATCATATACAATTCCAATATATCCATGAAGCAGTCCTGATCAATAAACTGCAACACTGGCAACATTGGCCTTATGTACCTTTCTGTAGGGAAAAATTGCGGTCTTTGGTCTAAACATCGAAAAAGTCAACAGCGACTTGAAGCATAAGACAGGACGAGTACTGTAGTACTGTCCTTTGTACGAATCAACCACCCCGACATCCTCCCAATGACTTCAGTGCAGTGTAAGAATGTCATGCTCACTGGATTGGAAGAAGATCTACAATATCTGGCAAAGCAAATTAGTACTATATTAATGTGTTTTGTAGGAGATATGTTTGGAATATTTGCACTGATAGTAAAAATGTTAAAAAAACAAAAACAAAACATGTGCTCAACATATTTAATGGGACAGCATGAACAGTTTGGGCACCATAAGGTAACAGCGCAAACAGTGAAATGCTGAAATGTGTCTCTGCGTGCCTAACACAAAGTGACTAATTACGCTCCACTCAGCAGTTCCACTGGATTCAATGTGAAAGCTCTAAAACATGCACTTCACTAGACTGGCTAGACTTGACATTAACAGTCCACTTCAGTAAGAACCCGAGGCTACGAGTAGACAAAACAGAGCGCTATCTAAACAACAGCATTATGCACTTGGGCTCTTGTGGTAACTGAATGAAGGTGCTTGTGTGCTTTGCTTATGCATTTATAAGTGCTATATTTGTTTATGGCCCTTGAGGTCAAATAAATACTCAATAGCCCATTGCAATGCTTTCGCCTCCGTAGCTCTTAACTTTGTTAATGCAACTACATTTTATGGGCTAACAAAAGAAGCCTCAATGGAGCAACAGAAGCTGCCTGCAAATGTTCCTGAGGCCATCTCGAATCGTGTGACAGCCATGATTCACAACTTCACCTGACAACCAAAGAGTATGGTTGGACTTATTTGGATGCCGTCATGGTTCAGTAATGCAGTGATGATCCCTTCCCTGCTGCAGTGGGCAGGATCACTGTAGCATGAACTGGACACACGAATCTGTAGACTGTAGTTTTTACACGTGGATTCACACATGCATACGCATGAACCCACGCGCACCAACCTACTTTATTTGCCTCCCACCTTTTACCCTGATTTTCATTAAACAAATTCACAATGAAACAACACTGAACTGCAGTCAAGTCCGGTAGTCAAAACAAAATCAGAAAATCAGCTGTGTCAGTCTAAAAGGCTCAAGGATCACAGGTTTACAATGTGCTAATATCACACTCCTACCATTTTAAAACCTCTTGGATAAAAATATCTGCTTTTATGCTAATTTGATACATTTGTGACACCGTAGCTGACAATCCACTGAGAAAAGACTCTGTGTGTCCCAATAACCTCATTATCTGACACCAATCTTGGAACTGAGGAGAACGGACTATATCTTTCCTTTGATACCCTTCGCATGGCTTTTAGAGCAGACAAAATCAATATTTCAAGTGCTGCTTCTTTCACATCTGCCAATCCCTGACCATACCGCCAAATCGGTATAATCGACACCTCTTCCTTTCTTCATCTCTGGTGGGTAGACTTCAGAATCACAATGTTATAATCAGCCTCGTCCAAGCGACTAAAAAAAACAAAAAAACAAGTTAATCCAGGTTTACTACAACAATACCATTATATCTTGAGTGCAGAAACCATGTGAACTTTCTCAACTGTTTCTACTATTTAATCACTCTGGCTTTGGCAAGCTCTTTGGTTCTATTGCAGCAAAGGGAAAGCGTCATTGGTTCATATCCCACTAGTGAAACCAACCTATACTACAAGAAGCTTAACAGTCAACATGGATGATCTGAGGAGCACTTTTGTGCTGACAGAAATTATAGCTACAGCACATTTTTTTTCAGGCTCAAACCAGCACGACCACCAAGTGTGACAAAATTCAAACCCATTTAAGGCGATCAATACAAAAAGGAGTCCCTAAGCGACCATAACCCCAGGTCTACAAGGAGATCTGTCCTTGAGCCGTCTCCATGCATTTCCAGAAAATGTGTATGTTAACATAAAGTTTTCCTGCCTCACTTTCTTAAGAAACAATGCATCACCTATAAGGCCTCATTATTAGCCTTAATAACTGCAGAACCAAGATCAAAAACACTGGGAGGAAAACTTCACGTAGAGATCTAAAGCTAGGCTCTGTAATGGAGCTACCAAAGTAGCAGACCCTAGCAGCTTGCTATCACTCAAATCTCTCACTGCGCACACATAGATGGGCGTACGCTATTCACTGCTGCCCACAGGACTCTGCTGCCTTGTTGGCCAGTGATGCTGAGCTCGTGGCAGGCCAGACAGAATGGACCCAGCTGTAAAAGAGAGGCTGTAGCTATCTCTATACAAAGGCCCCAGTCAGCACTTTGGTACTCTAAAACAGATGCTGTCTGAGCTAATGAGTGTACCTCGCAGCAAAGTAGACCAGGGTTTACATTGGGACAGTCTACAATTCCATCTGTGCAAATGCATCCTCTATTATGTTTACCAGCCTATTAAAGGTTATACCTTGTTTGAGGAATATTTACTGTCTGGCCTCTACAGAACTATTATTTCATTGTTCATTAAGTTAAAACTAAATCCTTATAGTCTCACTTGGTGCATTTTTAAAAAATCTTCAAAAATCAAGGCGTTGTCGAGCAGGACTGCACTTCTGTGTCTCTTGCACATAAAACATGACTGACCATGAAAATCATCTGGCAGTAATGAGAATCGAATCCCCCTCCTTGTGGCTAGAAGAGAGTCTGTCTAACAAAATGCCTATCTGACCGCAGGGATTTTGGCTAACAAAAATAAACTGAGTTAACCCGCTCGACTCCATCCAGGCAGTGTTAACGAGCCTGTGAGGGATCACAACGCCGTCTAAAAAGAGGGGCCTCTGCTTTCAGCAACACTGATGCCCTCAGGGTCCCCAGGCCTAATCCCAGGATCAATAATCTGTGTCAATACAAACACATGTGCTGACACTTATGGATTTGTGATACCTGATACACACTATCAATCAGTGTGTTTATGTGATTGCTCTGCGTGGGTCTAGGCTGAGAAAAACCCATGTTTGAGTAAATTCTATATCGCAAAAAGATGAAAGGAAAAGGATATTGATGATGGAAAAAAGATGATGGAACAATCACAAACAAATCCACAACATGATTATGAGCCTGCATCCCTCTCCCATTGCTTTGAAAGAACAAGGATAGTACATCCCCAATCATCCCAGATTTGACACTGCTACACAGAGGATTGTCAGTGCAAGTGACAAGAGGGGCAAAGCACTCAATAATTCATCAGTCAGTATAGTGTTTTTTGGCCTGGCTTTCATACACCAAAGTGGTAGTGCTTCTAAGGAAGAAGATAAGAGACATATTTTTTCATATATATGTGAGAGGATACCAATTATTCAAAAACGAACCATCCCTCATGGCTAAAGGAACCTTACAGTCAACCTAGCAACATAACTTGCAGCAAAGCCCTTGTGGTGCAGACTAACACGCTACATTATCGTAACCTTGATCTCACCAACATGATGGACCTCGAGCTGGAGCCTGATCAGGGCCATTTTTCAGGAATCGGGTTTAACAAACTCTGAGCCCAACCCTGAACTCTGAGATGATGGTCCCTGAGATTGGAGTTTTCGGGTTCCAGAGCAGTTGATCTGAGTTAGTTCAATCAACTCTGAGTATGTTCACTCTGAGTTAAGCATGTGCATGGCGAATGAAAAAAAGCCATCATCAATGGAGCTCCGATACTGCGATTCTCCATGGCAGCGGGTAAATAAGCTTCCATTTTAATCCACTATAGCCAGAAAGATTAACGGGTGGCAATGCACATTTATCTTTAAAAAAAAAACAGTGGCAGTGAAAGAGCCTGTGTTGGAGAAAAGAGTCAATAAGTTAACACTAATACATTTTATTCAGCGTAGTCCACTAAAACCAAATTATTTAGCAGACTTTAATTTCCTTAATGGATACTAAAGTGCTGAAATCCTACTGTTTATTAGATTAAAATTTTAAATATATTTAATCAGCTGTATCCTGATGGGGACAAAGTGCTCTTGGCAGCAGAAGATGAAAATATAAATCAAACAGTTGAGACATAAATTTATAGATCTATGATTGTAACCTCATAGTCTGACGCTGTAACAGCCTAATGATTTTGGTCATTTTCTTTTGAAAAAGCATCTAGGTTCAAACTGAGTGTCAGTTTTCATATGTCTATCTTACATTTAAAATCTTGCTCAACAGCATTAAATGATTATATTTAAATATACTATCTACTACTTATCTATCTATCTTCTACTATCTACTTATATACTTCTATACTTCTTATGTGTCTAAAAACTTCACAGAGACTTTTTATTTACAGTGATTAATCCACGGTAAATGTTTCAGCACAAGGGAATAAATTGACAACCTGACAGGTTGTTAGAAAGACAGTGTATAGATTTTATTCTGATCTGAGGATTTTGCCACAATGTGTATTGGAATGTAAGAGACTGCTTTCTCGGTGCCTACATTGATAACTGACTGATCAAGAGGTAACGTTAGTAAAGATAGTTCTTAATTAACAAATCAATGTCTAATCGGGATTTTAATCTTGCAACAATGTAAACTTCCGCAAATTAACGATATAACGAATCAACTGTATAAATGAGGAATTGAAGCGCCGTGTCAGACAGCTTCTTCAGGCTCGGCAGGAGGCGACGGAGAGGATTTAAGAAAACCTGCCGACGAGCAGGTTAGCTTCACAGAGTACGTTACCCCGGTAACCGACTCAGAGTTAATCTCAGTTTCTGAAAACCCAGAGTTTCCCTCATCTCAGGGTTAACGCACCCAGTGCATTCTGAAATAGGGCCTAGTTTGGGGCTGAAGAGTGTAGGTTTTTAGTTGCAAAAACATTTGTCAGAAAAATAATGTTGATTTTAAATCTCAGTGGAAAACGATCAGAATTATCAAAGTTCATGCCGCCACATTTCACTTGCAAGACAGTGGACAAAAAACACATCCTATAGTAATTCAGTACAACAGCTTAAATAGCAGTTTAGAGCAGCTCAAAGTTATTTTTGGTTAACCATTTTCAAGCATCAACTCAATTTCTAAGGTCATTTTATTATCACGAAATGATTTCATTATGTAGGTGGCTTTATAGTTGTATTTGCTACCGGAATTTCTGCAACATCCAGTTGCAAACATTACAAAATTAGGTCAAGCGGCAACACAAAAGTGCTCAAAAATCGAATGCGTTTTGCCAAACACAGGAAAAATGCATTATTTATGAGGAATAATGGTCAAAAACTGACAACATTACTGACCCAAAGACACTTTGACAAAATTAAAATAGAAAAAAGCCCAGGTACACTTATTTATATTGGATGTTTTGTCTGACTAAAAGTCCAAAAATATTTACTTTTATTATCATTGAAGGCTAAAACCAGTAACCAGTAAACATTCATACTGTATTTGAGCAGCTGGAACCATTAATATTTTACAATTTTTGCATTAATTCGGAGTCAGACTGTAGCCCGTGTCTCCATGAAGTCATTTCATACATTAAAAAAAGCTTTTCATTCCCCTTTTTTTTTGCAGAGAAACAAAAAGAGGAAGGCGGAGATAAAGGGAAGGATGATCTAGTCATTTCATAACATTTTTGTGCGAGCAGGCTGGTCACTGATACAACATTCATGAGGTGAATGATGGTCTAAGTTGTTGTCAGCTTCCGGGGCAGATAACAAAGAAGTATCCTATATTATATTCTCTTTGATTTATAGTCTAATGTAAGGCAGACACACATCAGTCCGGTCTCCCCCAAAATCATCGGTCTCTGAGTAGAGGACGATAAAGATTGATATATGGATAGAGAGATAATAGATAAATGAAGAGGTGCGCAGCCACAAAACGCATTATATCATATAAGATGACACAGGATGTAATCTGCAGTTATAACTACGGCAAATTAATCAGACAATTATTGGTGTGTGTATAGAAAGAAATTACACACATTCAAAGTGTTGGACAATACCAAAAGAGAAGGACAGTATTAACTGCATAATTGCTGAGTTACAGTTCATGTGACCCAACAGTATGGGACGCTCCCTTGTCTTGACACCTGATAGCTTGTGTTACCTGGTTATGTGAGTGTGTAAAGAGAGGAAACCACCGTGGGAAAAGTATGTGATAAAGAAAAGTAAAGAAAAGTAGCTGCTCTTCCACTTATTAATGGACCTATTGTAGGGCGAATATCTTGCAGGTAATATACAGTATCACGTAGCTGTAACGGATGACCGGCCTGAATGAATATATAACAAAGCAAAGGGGTTTCCTATGCATTAGACATGACAGGCTGATACATTGTAGTCAATACCTGAGGTCTCGGAGCCAGTCTCCTCTCGGTTGTTTTTTGTCTTGAGGTTTAAGAGGTATTTCATTTATGGGTAAATATTGCACATGATATACAGTGCATACATAAAGACACACACGGATTGCCTGTATATTCCCCAACAATTCCATTAAAAAAAAAACTCGTAGAGACAACAAAAAAGTGATATTTGGTTCTTGCAGCCAGTGGGTAGCAGCCGAGTGGCTGGCTTGCATTTAGCTGGGTAAAGGTTAAATGGGCTTTGTGAGTCATGGATCAGAGTGGAGAATGGAGGAGAGTTGGAGTGGGTTGAGGGTCAATACCAGCAGTGTGCATACGGTGGGAAAATGCTGGGCAAACAGGCATAGTGTAGAGCTGTGTACAGCCCTCCAAGGCATGGAAGTGATTACATTTTAAAGAATGTGGATGTGCTCAAATGTCATATTTGATAATGTCATTTATATGGCACAGCAAGCTGGCAGCTTGCTAGCATTTCCATGCGAAACAATTGCAAAAGCACTGGCAAAACAACACTCTTCATACTAATCATACTGCTATCAGAAGGTGAAAAATGTTGACAGTAAATGCATTACAAATTGCAACTTTAATTGAGATTTGGAAGTGCTGTGAAGTCTCTGCTCTGTGGTGATAAACGGCTATTCTTCATCCAAAAAGTGATAGCTCTTAATAATATAGTATGCATAATGATATATTAGTTTTTGTATTATTTTACAAATATATATATGCTTTGTACCTTCATGGGACAGTTAAATTTGAGTTCAAGGACAGAGCTGTGATTTTTTTAGAGTGCCTGTTTTGAGCTGACCCATTATCACAAAAAGGTAAAAGATGTAAAGTTAATTTCTTTCACCATCTGAAAATTTTGAAGAGTACAAGGTTCGGTCATTTTTCTGTTTGTGATTTTTTAAAAATTGAATATACAGGATAGAAATGAAATCGTCTATGGCCCTACATTTCTGTATCTACCCGCCCTTTGTACAGGTAGTCTAAGCAGGGACATCATGGTTATCTCCTCCCCACAGAACAGAGATTAGGCGAGCGAGATAGCTGCTAATTTGGCAGAAAAATGGCCAGACCACTATATATTCCTCCATATGATTAGTACCAGCCACAGAGAATCTCTGAATCTTTAGGCTTATCTGAATTATCATTCTGTAAGCTTGTTCTGTAAAACAAGCTTACAGAAACTCTCTAAGTGAAAAAAACGACAGAGGAGTGCCCTCGAGACATATGCGTCGTCTACTGAAGTTGGGTTGTGCCAGGTCAGGGAGCGAAAAGGCAAGGTGAGTAAAGCAGCATGGCTCCGATGGGACAATGCAGAGTGTCTGGCAGCCCAAAAACCAGCCAGCTCGGCAGTTTTAGGGGTGAAAGGGAGAGAAAGGACAGAGTGGCAGGGTGGGGCAGTATCAACGATGTGTAACTCCACTGACTTTTATGGGCAGACATCCAGAAGCATCAAATTATGCTGAGTAAGAACAAACAGGAAATGCCTTTTTCTTCTAGTAAGTCATAAGCCCTTGAAGCCTGGTCTGCATCAGGTCTGTTGACATGAACATGGTGCTTAAACTACAACCAAATGGGCTTATGTGCTACTTACAACTGAGGGGCAAACTATCCTCTATATGGCTTTTCAATCAGCATTAAGAAAAACTTGCCTTTGCATTCGTCTCTAGTAATTATCCAGTACTTTTTCATTATCTACGAACCCAGTGGCTGTCAAAATGTTTGGATCACTAGCCATGGTGTGTGTCTCAGCTTTCCCCAAATTACAGTAAATAAGCTGGCTCTTCTTTACTGTACATAGCTAAAAAAAAAAAGAATTTGGCTCATATTTTTCCCCAAATGGCTGTAAAACATTAAGAAATAGTATATTTAATGTGCTCATAAGTAATGTATATACATTATTTACATGTCTCTTTCGTAGCTCAGTGTAGTTTATTAACCATTAGTGGCATGAATGATAAAATGTGAAGCATGTGTAGATTTGTTACAAATGAAAATGCTTTCACTTGTGTAACTGTGCTGACAATGGAAGATTTGAGATGTTTCGTATGGTGGTTTCCATTTACCCTGCAGCGCACAGTGGGGGCATGTGAGCATGGGGATCATACGGTTCAAATAAAATTAAAAGTTGGAATAAACAAAGTATTAAAACATGATTAACAAGGCAGATGTTATATGTCTCTCATTCTCTCTTCGAGGCCCATAAACACGGCATCCATTAATTGGTTTATCAGTTAGCAGACACAGCTTAAAATGACAGATGACTTTTCTGCACTGAGAACTTCTTCTGTTCTCCATCCTCCTCATCCGCTTGCTGGAGAGTTTATCTCTTCCTACAATGGCTTTCTTTCAGTACAAGCAGAGGGCTCTTATTGAAGGCAGGCCGGCCTCAGAAAGGCCTTCTCTCGGGGGGGGGGTCAGACAAGTAGGATCGAGGACACATGTAGGCTCTATTGAACCAGAGCCGCTTTTCCCACACCACACACACATTGATGATAAGCAGATGGTCAATAAAAAATGTCTGCTCTACAACTGGGGACATACTTCTAAAGTATTTTTTTCTTACAGATGTTACCAGAATACTGTTTAGCAATAAATACACTATATGGTGGAAATAACACCAGTCTTGCCACACAGAGTATTAGGTTCCTCCGTAGGTCTGGTATGAACACTGTCAGCTTCTGGCCAATTACACAGTCTACAAATCATGTGTGAAGGCCGTAAGATAAATTTCCCATCAAACTAATCTCTCCACATGGCTGGGAGTAAAAAAAAGAAAAGAAAAAGATATCTACCTATGTGAAAATAAGCTCAAATATTCCCTTATATAAAGTGATGATGGCGTTCTCCACATCAGTGTATAAAGTTAAAAAAAAAAAAAAATCAGTCATAGCTGACGGATTGAATTATGCCCTGTAAAAACATCTTTAATAATCATTGTCAAGGCTCGCTGGTTCACATCCGTCATGTGATGCTGGTGCCTTGAACCAATTGGATGTTTGGTGTGATAAGAGGAGCTCTTTAATGGCTTCTTTGACCTAAATCCTCACTAATCATTTTAGAGCTGTGACAAAGATTCTGGTGGATGGGGGTAATATTATTTTTAAGCCTACTGTACAAGGAATTACGCTCCCACCACTGGGATTTAGATATTCCTTCCTTTGTTTCCCTCACAGTGGTAAAAAAAGACATACCGTATATGACCATATGCATATATTATGATTTTCTTCTCTCCTCCAAAAAGCCAAACCTCATCCTTCCCGTCAAATCCGTCAACAAGGCCGTGAAACTGCGTTGCACTGACAATCGCAGTCAAGCAAACTCGGATGAAACTGCAGTGAAAACAAATAATCCTCGCCCCCATATGGCTCAGTATATAAAACTGAATCAGCTGGTCAGACGGAGATGCCGATACATTTTCACACTCAGCAAGTGACAGCTACTACCAGTCTGGCAACTCCCCTGCTCTCACCCACTCTCCCATCTGTTTCCCACCTGGTCCACACAAACAACTCTTCTGCAGCCTACAAGCAGACTCAAACCTACTGATGACGTTTTATCCAATAAAAAAAAAAAAAAAAGCTCTCCATTCTTCTTCACTCTTCTCACAGCAGCTCTGGTTTCCTCCTAACTCATTCCACTTGTGTTCTCTCCAACATTGTGCTTTCCGTTTTCTTCTTTTCCCCAGGTCTACTCAGCCTTATTTCTGTCCTCTTGTCTTCTTTCCTTTCCTTTCACTCTTCTTTCCGTCTTTCCCTTCCCTTTTCTCCTCTCCCCCTCCTCTTCTCTTCTTTCCTTTCCTATCCTCTCCTTTCTTTTCCTCTCCTCTTTGCTTTTCTTTGCTTTCCTTTCTTTCCTCTCACTCCTCTTCCTTTCCTTTCTTTTCACTCCTCTCCTCTCTCTCCTCCTCCTGACTTAAGACAGTCAAAAAAATACCTATAAACTTTTATAGTCAGACACTATATAAAGTTTTTTGTGCAGGCCTGCAACTAACCCCTGTGCCCTAGAGTAATGCACTGAACGTACAGCATGTGTTTATTCAAAGGAAACTGGAATATAGTAGCACTTAAGTGGTTCTGATGTTAAAAAGTACCAGGATGATGTGATACCTGAGATTAAACTGTCTTGCTAAATTCAAATTTGTTCGACTAACACAACACTTCTCACAGCCCTTCATTGTGCCAGAACTGGGTCGCCTGTCTTCCAGCAACAACACTATCTTCCAAAAAAGGTAAAAAAAAAAAAAAAACAACTAAAAACACATCTGTCTTTTGTGGAAGGCAGCGAGAACAACAGCATCTGCTCTCTCAGAAATCTACCAGCAGCAGCAGAATGTCACACTCCAGCCCCAGCTTTAACTCTCCCCCATTTTCCAATTCATCAATCTTCAGCCAGTCATGGTAATTTAATGTGTCCCTCTACTTTAATGAAAACAGCCACCCAAACATGTCCAGCTGTGAGCCAAGGGTGTGGGGTACAACAAGGGTGTGTGTGTGTGTGTGTGTGTGTGTGTGTGTGTGTGTGTGTGTGTGTGTGTACCCCCCCACCCTACTCCCCAACCCACCATCATCGCCACAGGGTGCTGATGCTATTAACCCAGAGCATACAGAAGAATCTATGATGCTAATTGTATTAATTTCAATGCAGATTCCACTTTGGTCTCATAGTTGTGAGCTACACAGGGGGAAAAAACAAAAACAAAAATTAAACGCAGGATGCTCCTGTTATGACTTCATTAACATATGCACCCACATACTTCACTGGCGGCTGCTTATGTAGGGAGTGTGCTTAACAACCTCTGGGGAAGGAAAAAAGAAGCATTGTTTCCTTGTTGTGGCAGTGCCTGGGAGCAGTGCAGGGATTGAGAATCCAAACCATAAATGACATAAGAAAACATTACGCAGCTGGACAAATGCAGATTTTTGCAGGCAGATTTTCTCAGAATACTTCCTCAGAAGATTAGAGATGCTACAGTCAAATATCAGCAATGAAAATTAAACTGGACCGATGTTGATAATGATTTTAAAGCGGATATTGGCCATCCTAATTCATAGAGTATATACAGAATTTTGTAACTTTTGTAACTTTGGTTGCAAATTCCACTACATTAGAGTGGGATGTTATATTCAGACAAGTCAAAGGCTCAACAGGACTGTTCCACTGTAAATCTGCTCCAATCTGTAAAAAACAAAACAAAAAAAAAACATAGAGAATAAAAGTTACAGCATTCAAAAGTCACAGTCTAGTCGCACCTGAGCGAAATGAAAGGGAGATGATCTCAAACCTGATCCCCAAACAGCCTAAACAGATATTGCATCTCCATTGTCTCAAAATTGTGTTATGACTTAGGGCAACAGTGGGCAGAATGAGAATGCACATAAACCGACCATGGGCTCCATCACCTGACTCCTGTCTAATGAGCCGTGGATAAATGGGCGAGCGGGAGAGTTGACGATGACGCCGCATCTGTCGCGAGTAATCGCTCGCCGTTGGCCCTGCACTGACGGCCCTGGGGGGTTGTCACGGGAGACCCAAGTCACGTCTCGTGACGTCCAAAGGCGGAGAGCTTGCAACAGTGGTCGTGGTGCCAACACACAGTACCTGCCCTGCCGTGACATACCACAGCGTTTATGGTAAATGATTTCTTTTCAAAATGAGATGTAGCATTTGAGAAAAATTACTCCTCATTATTACTAAATGATTAATAGCCCAGACAAATTGAAATAAACAATGGCTTTTAAGTACTTGACCAGAGGATCACGTTAACAATTCCCATGTTTGGTATTTTAAATACGTGGAAATATTAATTTCATCTTTTTTCTGTCTGATAATGATGTTAGATTTGTGGAACAATAGGCCTTTTTACACAGCAGATATTTTGACTTGTCATAGTGGGAAAAGCGCAGGTGGCTTCCTTCTATTCAAGTGTCTAAATGGAATTCAGCCAACATTTGATTTCATTGTCTACACCTGGGCTTTTCCCACTGTGATGTGTCAAAATTTCTGCTGTTAAAAAGGCCTGTTCTATTGTTGTTGTTGTTCTTTTGAGTTTTACTGTTTCTACAAAATCTTTCCCGTAAAAGAGAAGGCTCTGATATCAGCCTAAGTTGTATTTATATAAAACCTAGCTTAATTATCTTTTGACGTCTCATCCTAATTTGGTTTTTCGTGGATTGTGTTTGGCAGAAGGTCCTAACAAAACTGCAGACAGCCTCATCTAAAGGTTGAAAGTTTTTCGGAGAGGAAAACACAGAAAATCAGAGGGAGCCAGTAAGACGTGTCTCTACTGTCTTGTCTCCACTCTCTCTATGTTCCTGAACACAAGACTACGATACGAAATGCTGACTGGAATTTTCAAAATGTAGGTTAACAGGCTGATATTAGCATTATAGTGCAGCTTCGGGTTTGCACAACACAACAGCGGGCTTCTCATTCACGGCAACCAATTGCACTTACCAAATGATTACAGAGCTTGCAGAGCTGTTACATGAATTATATACAAGATCAGTGAACGCTCAACAATATAGGGACCTGGTCGCATGAAGTATGGTTGAGGGTCAGAACGAACTCACCACATCGTGTCATACTGGATCATGCAATGTTACAACAACAGCAGATGCTGACTGCAAAAATGAGCGCCGCATGAACTAACCCACACTTTCGCTTCACATAAACACACGGCGCCATTCTTATTATGATCACAATGACTCTTCCAGCTCGCGGCTTGTCCTGTTGTCAGGTGTGACACCCACTGGCTACATACTGTATACTGCAAACAATAACATGTGGTCCCAATGGGACGTGCTAGCACGTTGGTTATGAACTCTGCATACCTCATTTTATTGAAATCACAACGTGGAAACAATATAGCCTTTTAAAAGAGATGACTATAGAATGTTATGCAGCAATGAGGGAGTATATATTATAAAGACATTGGGGTAGCTGCACTATCAAAACCTTTTCCCAGCTCAAATCCAGACATGTGGGAGTGGCAACCCCCCTAATTTTCCCCTCACACACACATATACCCGCACACACAAAGACTGTCAACATCCCAAAATACTGTAGATAGCATCATATTAAATACAAGCACTCGGCTTTTCCATTTACGCTGTATCACACTTACATCGGCAGGCATACAGCTTACTGAAAACGGCATCTCGACTAAGGATGCACCTAGCAATTCTTTTTGTTAATCTGCAGCTTGTTTGGTCAATTGTTTGACTCATCGTTTTCCTCGAAAATGTCTGAAAATTGTAAAAATATCTATGTTGCTATCATATGGGACGAGGAAAAGCAGGAAATCCTCACATCTAAGAAGCAAAAACAAGAGAGCCTTTGGCACGTTTGATTAAAAATTGCCTGAAATGGGGTCAAATTTGTCGTCGGTTTGAATGATCCATTCATCGAAATAAATGTTTTAGCTCTAACCTTGACTGCAAATGCTAATGTTTAGGCATACGATTCCTTTACACGTGGGATTTAAATGAGCTTATTATTAATATTACTGAAATGAGTCAAATCCCCTATAAGATTTATCCTCTCTGACTGAATGCAAGTAATCCAAAGTCAACTAAACCTGGAAATGCTGTCCTCTCCTCTCTTGACATACTGCCTGTACATCTGAGATATTTTTCCCTCTCTGACAAAACAGCCGTTGAGAATATGGCAACACTCTGAGGGAAAACCCACACAAATATCACCAGCAATTTTCCTCCATGGAGCCCCGTGTCTCGTTGTACATAAGAACCAACCAGAAATGATGATCAGTAATAAAGAATGGGAGAGTGCTGGATCCCCCTGCTGATCAATAGACACCTGCTGACTAGCCTTTCGCCATCTAATATCTGACGGCAAGGCCTTCGTTGGGTTTGTTCCCTGCCTTTGAGTCGAAACACTGGAAAGGACCCCCCCTCGGACCTGAGCTACAGCTGGCAGCATCACCGGCAGACGTCAAGGAATCCTCTCGGCGCCCAGGGGCCTGCCCGCACCGGCCGGCACCGGCGACAATAACCCTGCCGCTGCAACCGCCGCTGAATAAATCCAATCCCGTACAACGGCCGATCAACACATTGCTTCCTTGCCTCCCCCGGGCTTGCTTTGATGCGTGCTCCTCGAGATGCAGCGCATGCAGTGCGGAGAGTGCACGGGCTGCGACGGTCTGCCTCCGAAGCTCGGCAGAGTCCAGATTAAAGAATTAAAAAAAAAAAAAAAAGACGACAATCGGCGTCAGGCGCCTCCATATTGCTGTTTTATTTTGCACCTGGTTATCCGAGTCAGCCCGCATCACCGGGATGCCGGGGCAAATGAAAAAGCACCGATTTGACACATGCACTGCACCATTATTCTCGAGCCTCGTATGATGACTCCGAAGATTAAAAAAAAAAAAAAAAAAAATGCAAAACCCATTTTAAAAAAGAAAAGGGAAAAAGAGAGAGGGAGAGGGAGAGAGAGAGAGAGAGGCATGTTTAAACTCACCGTCTGCGAACCGGCTCCTGTGTCCTCCCCCGGCAGTGTGTGTGAGTTGATGCTGTGGAGAACGATGAGGTGTGTGTGCGCGCGCGCGCGCGCGTGTTTGTGCTTGCGGGACCGTGCCCGGCCAGTGCGAGTGTGTGTGTCCGTCTGCCCCCCCTCCTCCTCCTCCCCACACTCCCCTCCTCCTCCTCCTCCTCTTCCTCTCGGCCGCTGCAGTGGCAAGCTGTGGTCCGCACGGATCCGCCGCTCTCCTCACCAGCTCCCCCTCCGCTGTCAAAACCAGCCAGCATCGGCAGAGATCGTCTCCCCACCGAGAGCACGACTCACTCATCCGCGGAAAAAAACCTGGCCCGTTCCGGCAAAACGTGGGCGTCGTTGACCCTACGCAGACGCTGGCTTTAAGGGCTTGCGAGGTATACGGCATCAGTGCATGGGGTTGTTTGCGATGAAAATCTTCGAAACATAAAGTTTCCATCTTGGCTACATTAATCTGCAATTTTTTTCAAGGTTAATTGATTTGTCTATAAATAATGTACAATCAAAAAAAAAAAAAAACACAAAAAAAACCAATCATAAAATAGTGCAAAAATTCTTGTTATAATTTGCTGCATTCAACCCGCTTGTTTTATTTCACTGACAAACCGGAACCAAAAGAGACTCACTTCGCTCTCACATACGACGAAGAAAAGCTTCGCAAACCTTCACATTTGAGAAGCTGGAACCGATGTTTGGCGCTTTCGCTTTGGAAATGACTGGACTCGGCAGGGCGAAAGGGGTCCCGATTTATTTTCTGCCCAGCCAGTCGGTCCAGTTAGTGTTCCGGCCATAGTCCCTAGAATATATGGGGCTACTTGTAAGGGGCGGAGATCGTATCAGAGTGAGACCTCCTGGTTTTCCATCTGCTATCTTTCAGTTGCTGCCAATCCGGTGCAGAAAGGTGGGGGGGGGTGGGTCGCAACTGCAGCGACCCCGTTTTACTGAGCGGCAGCAGGGGGACCTGAAGACAGCGAAATAAACAATAACCCTGCAGAACTCTGTTATCATATCCTATTGTTTCAAATAAAAGCTCTCTATGTATTTCCAAAATATAGTTACCTGCAGCATTGTGTGTCTGTAGTCATCATCAAGTTTAGTTTGTTAGTTTTAGGCCTGTTTTTGAATCACTTAGCTTTTCCTTACATATTTATTTTGAGCACTGATTATTATTACTATTATTATTTTGTTCTCTATATTTTCTGATATAATGTTATACCTCACTTATTAGATTGCCAGACTTGCATTGTATCATTTAGTAGCCAAATCACCAGCACTCCCAGCAACATACTAAATTTGTAATTGCTGGTTCTAGATGTTTCCCAGTGTCAAATGTGAGACACAGGTGTTTCTCTGCCATCATCACAGGACAGGTGGCTTATGTAGAGACACACACACACACACACACACACACACACACACAAACAGAGAGAGAGAGAGCAGCGCTGGTGTCAAACACCCGACTGCACATTACATTATCATCATTGGCCCACCAATCCGCATCACCTTTAGACCTGCAGACCCTTCTTCCCGCATGACAGCTGTGTGTGTGTGTGTGTGTGTGTGTGTGTGTGTGTGTGTGTGTGTGTGAACACCTCTCATCCCCTCCCACGTCAGTTAGGTGCAACCCGGGGGAGACCAGGCATATCTTGGGCACATTAAGACCTGGTCAGCAACGCGTTGGCCACCAATACCAGTAATGTCCACACTGTCTCTGTTTCCCTCTCCTCGGCTGCCAGGGCCCGCGCGCTCAGGCTTGACTCGCACGTTCAGACAGCGGCCGCACATTTCCACCATTATTTATAATGGGAAGTGTAAAGAGTCAAACCCGTGAGCTGGGCTTTTACAGCCACGGCTTACTCATCTATAGCTCACCGTAAGGCATGTAGAGGTCATCGGTGTGTGTGTGTGTGTGTGTGTGGGGGGGGTATACATGTGCAGCTTCTTCACATGACAAATGCATGTAGTAATACTCATCCAGGCCGAGGGGCATGAGCATTCCCGACTCTGGCAAACATGACCTAACAAGAGCTAAAGATGTGTTGGTGCTGCTGTACGTGTATGTGCGACACTCCTGGAGACCAACCAAAAATGGTGCACCATCCCGCCGGTTTAAATGCAAAACGGCTCGCCACGGGTGTGACTTAGAACACACAGTGACGATGCTGAATGTTGGCCCAGGAGACTTGAGTTCGCTCTGTGCAAACACTGCAATAGTGGCCACAGACACAGACGCCCATGCGGGAGCTGTCGGACAAATAGGATGTGTGTGTTTTTTTTGTTTTTTTTGCGTGCGTGGGTGTGTCCCCGCATTAGCCGACTGGCAGGTGTCCGTGGAGAACTACACCGCCGTGTAAAGCCGTTTCTTTTCAATGGGGAGACGTGCCGGCAGACAGATGTTTTTTGTTTTCTGTTTTTTTCTATTAACAGTGTGACATTACCGACATGCCGCCGTCGAGTGTGAAATACTCCCTGGCGCTCTCAACATATTTTCATCAGCGTTTCTGAAACAGTGTGTTTAGTGTCTCTCTGGTCCAGAGGAACATTATACTGTATGAGAACAAATGGTGTTTATTGATGACGTGACTGCCGTGTAAACTGATTAACATGCATCATTTAATTATTATTTTTGTTTTATTAGAAGATGTGCTAAAATCATTTGCGAGTAAAAATACTGAACATGTTTCAGTAACAGCTTATATTTTTTTGGATCCACTCCAAAGCTACTCTGGGGTACTGTGTACTTTAAAACAGTTTATACAGGCTAGAATATATTATGGTGAGACAATGTCCCCTTGACAGCTTCCAGATACCCGCTTCGATACTGTTAGTTTACATAGCAGCCTTCCTAACTTGGTCAGTGAGTTACATCTGACAAACACTGATGTGAAGCAGCTGGGGTCTTCCCCTCACTGACAGGACACTACTTATCCTGAGGGGACCCAGGCAAGAGGATGGGGATCGGTGGGAGTGACTGTAAATGAATCCTCCTCAGGCCCTTTGGGTGATTTTGTCCTCTGCAGTGACAGAATCAATTCTTTCCTCCTCGTTTCTATTCCTGAGCAGGCGTCAAACACCAACTTCTAACCCCTCGGGGACCTATTTGTTGGTTCACTTGCATTTTTGGATCTACTGAAAACCCATAGAATGTGATGACGTGTTAGCTGGCTCTTGTTGTGTAAATGTGTTTATACACTTGCAGCCACGACCTATTGGTCGGGGCGCCGATACTAGAAAAACAAGGCAAGACAACTTGTACATACTTCTCACATGCTACACTGTTTGAGGAGGGAGATGACAGACGTTAGGCTGATACACAGTATGTGCCAACTGTGGGAGCTGGAAAACAAGAGGATAAAAAGACAACAGCACTAGAGATCGATGGCAAACTTAAATGTGATCCCTTCTTTTTCTGCAATTTCAACTGACAAAACCTTACAGCGGCAAAATAAAAGTCAATTGTGTAACACACGTCTGCCAAGTCAGGGACAATTTTAGGCAAACGTGGGCACGCATACATTGGGAAGATTGTAAATGAGAAGGGAACTATAACGGTTGCTAGGGAACACCATAAGACCAGACAATTCTTTTCTGCTTGAGGAGGAGGAGAGACGGACACAAAAAGCAACTAATAGCGCAGTGGTATGAATCATATATATCTATATACAGTTTGGTACGTAAGTATTTGGACAGTGACACAGTTTTCATAATTTTGCCCCTTTTGCACCTGTATATTTATATCTCCATCTATCTATATCTATCTATCTGTATCTATCTATTTATTTATCTCACTACATCTCTCTCTCTCTCTATCGATATCTATACCTGTACCTGTGTTTACGTTCCTGTAAACACAGCCTGGCAGACTTCACTTTACCTTGGCACTCTGGCCTGCTCCATGCTCAAGGAAATTGCTAGCAGGATGAACATCCCCAGAGTATGTTAATCTCACATTCACCTCATTTGTCTGTCTTGACTGTGCTTTTTGAAAACGGTCTCCACACAGTCTGACAGGAGCCTTGCATAATATTTTGTGCTGTGTTTGACGGTAAATTCTCGCAGATACAACTAAACCTCTGTATTCAAAGCTTCAATTTAAAAGGGAGTTTTCCAGCAATATTTTTCAAGTAATTTGACTCAAAACCTGATAATTGTGATGAAAATGCAGCTTGACTTGATACCCTCTGTCCGCCAGGGAGCTGGGGGCATAAACTGTAACACTTTTGGTATGATTATGCATTGGTAGCACAGTAGAATTTACAAAGCTGGAGAAGGAACTCTGTACATTTCACTGTCACTGTCTGATGCAAATAGTTTCAGTTTTATGTATGTTGGTTCTGATGTATCTACCTCTGAAATGTCTTCTACCACCCAAAGCAGTAGCGGATAGAAATTAACAGCATGGTTAGGTACATATGTGTTTGTTTGTTTTTTTGTTTTTTTTTAAAGGGGAAGGGGAATTAAACCTTTAAAGAGTAGTGTTTTAAAGCAAGTCAAACTTGGTCTTGTTTTTAATTATAGTCACTATAATAAAAGCTTAAAGGGTTAACTTTCGTACTTTAAAGCAGCCTGCCTTGACTTTTTACGCAATCAATTGCCTACCTGTGCATCAGGAATGTTTTTTTTTTTTTTAATAATACAGATACTCAGATACTCTACAATTCCATGTATTTAAAGTCCAATTAATATTATTTCAGTCCCATCTGTCTATAACAGATAGTAAAAGTAAACTTAGACTTCCAAGCACATCTTCATCTGAGAATCACATTTTGCTAGCTTTTAGCTCAGATATTATTGTAGGATCTGTCACCCCAGTCTCAGTTTACCCACAGCAAAGACCCCTCTGGAGCAAGGCAGAATGTAGGCAACACAACCATTAATCAGGCCTTGACATTTTGGGTGAAGCTTACAATGGTGAAGCTCAAGCTGGCATTGGAAAAAAAAAAAGGGCCATCCATCTCTCAGTCAAACCAGTTATAAGACAGGAGTGAGGCATCAGTCAAGTGAAATACTTGACATATTATTCTATGTTTCTGGCATGTGTCATTGTTGCGGACGTTTGCAAGCATGAATCCTTGTGGCACATTGTTCACATTGATTGGGGTAACGACAGTGTGACTGGGAGGAATGACACTATGGAATTTCAGTGGATATTCAATGGGATCAAAACAATAAAGCAGAAAATCAATGTGTACAATTGGGAATAAAAAAGCAATACATCATAGGAAGACACTTGGCATTCCTTTGTTGAAACTCTATTGTGGGGCTCTTTGTGATGTGTGTGTTTAAGTATGAGGCAGCAGAATGTAGAGGCAGATAAACATGATTAAAATCAAATGACATACGTTCCTGTGGTATATATTATCATCCCACTATTTTTATAAGAGTGTAATTTAAAAGAAATGATCCAGAGGTCACAGGTCAAAACAACAGAATTTATTTCACGGTTTTGAAAACCAAGTTTTATTATTTCATGACACTTTTTTTTGATTTTCGCATTCCACAAATTAACGAGGAAGGGAGGAATCAGGGTAATGTAAAACGTGTGTCAAATTTATAAAGTGAATAGTAACAAAAGTCGGGGCTGAGAAATTCAGGCTCAAGGGAGGTTAAAGGCAAAAGCTTCACACTAACTAATGGACCACAATTCATTGATCTAAGAAGAACAAAGTGGAACATGCTTTTGTACCATGAGGATAACGCTGATCAAATTCTAATACTTTATAATAAGTACAAGAACAGATTTCAGTTTGGTGAAGTGTATTTCTCTTATCTTATTCATAAATTCTGGCAATGACACTCAAAGAGTTCATTATTACATTATTTTCATTTTCTTAGTTAAGAATTATATTTTACAAAGTGCATGAGGTCTTTCTTCTGTACAGGGTTAGAAATAGGCAGTCATGTTTACGTTCTCACAGTGCAATCATGTATTAATTACATTTTAATGTATTCAAGTTACTGAAAATGCAAAGGAACATCAGTCTTACATCTTTACAAAATAACCACAGTTATCCTATCATAGTGGAATTCTACTGGAGTACGGTCATGTGTCAGCGCCACATTGCCGTCTTTGTCTCCATTATAGACATATTCTGTCTCACAAAGGATAGATTACATCACATTTGTAATTTCACACTATTATTTATAGTACTGTATTTATTTTTTGGAATAATTATCTTTTAGTTAATGTAGAACAAACCTCGTAAACAGTTAGTGTTTCATTTCAGATTGCATCCCTAGATGCTCAAAAAAATGGGTCCGGTTTGGTCCCTTTTAGGTATTGGGAGTTTTATTTTCCAGGTCTTCTTACCTTAAAAACTCTTTTGTGGCCTCACTGTTGCCAGGCTAACAACTACAGCTTGGAGACAAAGGGGAGACCCTCATACATGTCGGCCTTGAGCTTGGCCCACTCAGCCAGTCTCTGGATGGTGCTCTTCTCCTGGCCCAGCACGCTAGCTGCGTTCCTCAGCTTGGCGTCGTTGCGCTCCAGGTAGCGCTCCCCCTCACTCTTGAGGAAGTTCAGCTTCTCCGTGCGGCTCTCGTTCAACGGGATGTCCTCGCTCATGTAGGGGTTGAAGCGGAAGTAGGTGTCGGGGGGCAGGAGGGCGTCCAACATGGTGTGCACCTCTGAAAAAAGGATGGAGGGAGAGTTTTGGGCTATCAAATTATGACACTAGCTACAGGCAATTTTTCCATTTTCGTCTTTGGTTTCAAAACTTCACTGAACGAGGAGAACTGCAGTGCATTACACTGCCTGTGATCACATGCCTCTTATCTGTGGTTTGTAAACCATGTGGGACGTAAAATATATACAAACAACATTTTGTGTGGTCTTACCCTCAGTATCTGTGGCACTGCTGATGACATTAGTGAGCTTGGTCTTCAGGCTTGTGTAGGCCGTGCTGTTCTTGCCCGCTGTCTCGTACCGTCCGGTGCCCAGAGACAAGACACACTGCAGAGGTGTGTTTGGCCACAGACACTTACACTCATGGATGGCCAACGCTGTGGGGTTGTTTATCAGAAGCCCTCCATCCTAAAGAAGAGACACACCTTCAGCATCTCTTCGGTCAAAGATGTTGACTCAAAAATCACATAAAGGAAACTTTATATTTATGACATGTGCCTCTAGTTTGAATATATTTGTTGTGACAGCCAGTAGGGGACAAATGAGGTGAAGAGTACAAGCTGTCCCAGATCTACACAGCTTTAGGGTGGAGGAAAAGAAGCTCCTGGGCCAGAGACGTGCTGTGCTGGCACACAGCACTGTTTATTCAGAAGTAAACAATTAAAACTGTGTTTTAACCAGCTATCAGCAGTTAAAATACATAATTTCTTGTCCTTTAGACTAGAATTGACCTATACAATGAGTCCAATCAGTGAAACAAATAGAATTTAGCTTGAGTTTTACATCACAGTATTATAATCATGACTGACTTAATTTAGAAGCTTATCATTAATTATCTACTTGCTGTTTTCATTAGTCATGTGCTGTCGTTATCACCAAATAATATAACCAGGTTCATGAAAGAGTAGCTGGCCTAAATGATCCCGACAATGAGAGAAAGAGGGACAATCGGGCTGAATGGATGCCTGAACCGATTTAGTGCTTAAAACTCTTTCTGAGTCTTTCCCTTAGTCTAGTGCTGGACCTTATCCAACCACTGAAGAGCTTTTGGCTAGGATTAATAGAGAAGGAGAGTGTGGCACACAAGAGGTTCGACGAGACCTAGCAGAGCAGGGTTAAAGGTCATTTCCAAACCTCTAGAGGGGGTTTAGAAAAGTATTTTTTTAAAAACCAACTTAAATCCTCGAAAACAATTTGTGGCGCTAGAAAATATCTGTCAACAACAACCAATGCAAGAAGAAAAATAACAAACAAACCCAATAAACATGGGTGATGAGGAAAATAAGAAAAGAGTATTTTGCACCTGTTTTTATCAATTAAACAGATTAATTGCACAGCTGCTCCTCAGCTCTGACCCTCAACATCCCATTCCAGGGTCTCAACTAAGTGAATGAGCACATAAACAAAATGCTGATATAATTCAACAACCGAATGCAGGAAAATCCCTGGGTATTATTGTATAGTTTTATAACAACTGATTGGTATAATACATACCTGCAGCTCAGTCAGAAATATTTAAGTTTTATCTCTACATTGAGTCTGTGTGCGCGCGCGCGTGTGTGTGTGTGTGTGTGTGTACGTATTTTTGATGATGTGCAATGGCAAATTTCTGCTGAGAAATACCGCTGCTAGTGCTGAAAACTAGAGTAGGAGTGAGACCGGTGGGTTGCAACTGTAGCTCAAACTGGCAATAAAAAAAACTATGCAGCTCCAAGAGGAATGTGGAGAACACACACACATACAACTCATTCACTCTAAATCTTTCCATCTCTGCTGTCATCCCCAAGTCCAGGGGGAAACAACTCATAACAGATACTTTCTGCGGAGACATAAGTGGGAGCATATGTGCCAAACACACACACAAAAGCATATTATACAAGCAAATGGAAATGATCACCACTTGCATTAGAAACTGAGGTCACATCCAAAGCCAAAATACTTCAGAATGTTATCTACAATAGAGGTCCTCAGCGTTTGGCAGTCAAGAAGAGCTGATCAATTTCTAAAAGAACGACTATTTTATGCTATCTGGATTTACATTTTAGCTGGGATCTGATAATGCACAGATAATATCATCTTGGTTGTTGTTAGCTTACTAATAAAATAATATTATAGCTTCCTTAACACAGAACCAAAACTAGAGGAGTATCACATGGCTTTTCGGGGCTACAGGTTGAATTCACAGTAGTTGTATATTGCTAAAATACTGGCTTTGGGGATGAAAAAAATAGTAGGCCCTTTGTTTTAATTTTAAATGCCTAGGAGAATCAAAGCTTAGGTCAGTAAATATGCAGAGTGGGATTGGAGATTAGGATCTGTTATTGACTAAACGCTGTATAGGGCTGACCACCAGGGCTCTTGCATAAGGAAATGGCTGGGGAGAGAAATACTTGTTAGAAGGAGGGATAAGACTAATTTTGCCTAAGTGGGTTATCAAAATGAAGCTAAGCCTTGAGCATAATTGCGGCCAATAAAGACCATCTAAAGATATCTGGCCTAATAATCAAACTTCATGAAATAACAAATTAAAACAGCTCTATCTGAACAGCTGCCAAAAGTCACGCCCAAGCCGTATAAAAGTTCATAGTGGTCGTAAGTAAAATGCATTAATACTTCTTGCATTCTAGTCACTTATCAGGTTTTTTTTAATCCAGAATGGCTTATAATCACTACAACAGTACAAGAACCTTAACAGACTGATTTTCATTCGCTGACCTGCTACTTAAACCTACTCTACTCTTCTTGAACCTAATAAATTATCCTCTCCCCTACGTCTGTCTGTCCCTGTGACTCAATAGAAAAAAATTACATAATACTTTATGTCAATGACTCAGTGTGAGGATGCAAAGGAGTGATATGAAGCTCATTATACAGAGAACTGCTAAAATGGTATTTTATTAAAACCCCAGTCTAGCCATGGTCAAATATTGAAATTCTGGTTATTTTTGACAACATCAGCACGACTGATTCTGGACCTCAAAAGATCCTTTCAGACATTGCTGGTGACAGATAGGAGTCCTGTTGGATATTCTCTTTCATGGGGAATCAAAAACTCTTTCTATTTCCCTAGACGACGACAGGCTAAAGTCATAAGAGAACAAGGCCTTTGATGTTTAGGGGTACAGACTGGGTCCAAGGACTGACTCTCACTCTCACTCTCACTCTCACTCTCTCTCTCTCACTCTCTCTCTCTCTCTCTCTCTCTCATTCTGTTCACTTTCTCTCTAACCTTCAGATGCTTGACAGCCAGGAGAGAGGATGAACCAATTAGGGGATCCCCTTCAAAGTCATGGGTTCAGAAGAGTGAAACAAATCTACACGAATATCCGTGATGTACGCACACACAGAATGCAGTGCAGGCCACAGTATCTCTATCTTTGGCACCAGTCATTTAGGAGATGCAGCATCAGAGTTAAATTGTATTGATTTGTAAGATTTTACGGTAATAACCCTCTCAGACTAATCTAGGGCTCTCAGAGAGATGTGACGTATAAGGTCACCATGGCGATCGGCATGGCAATTTCAGACCATTATCGATTATAGATCTATTCTGCAACCTGTGTCGTTATTAACCTAATTTTTCAAAGCCTCAGTATTTAAATTCAAATAACCAAACTAAACTGAACTGACTTAAACTTAGCGAAAGCCTCTCCCAGTCCTCTCAGTTTCCTGTCATACCTGATGAAGGTCTTTTCCCAGAACAAATTCCTGGAAGTAGCCTGGGGCGGCAGATGAGGCCCTAATAGCCTGCCACATTTTGTGTTTGCAGTCGCCAAGGTAGTGGGATCTCACTCCTGGCATGAGTCTGTAGTTCCTGAACACATAGGCCTTCAGAGGTAAACCCCTGTTCACAATAGTGCTCACTGCTGACACCTGGTGGACAAAAAAGAGAGGTTATTTAAAAAGCAGCAAGCCAAGTCATCTTAATTTTTACAACACTTTAACAAATGGATGTTTTTCTACACGCTTTGCTGTAATGAGGAAAACTTAAATAAAACAACAAATTTTAACATCTGAAATATGACCATGTGTGTGTCTCTCTGTATGTGCATATAAACATACTCAAATAGAATAAACCCGTACACAAATTTAGTATTTGTCTCAACAGTATAAAGAGATAAAGATGTGACTAACTTTAGGGCAGTGTGGGTCCCTGGCACTCTCAATCATACAACCCTCACCCATCCGTTCCCTGGAGAAAACACAAAAACGGGTTGAAGAAAAGGACAAATTAGACTACCCCTGCACCAGTCTCTCTGAATCATTTACGGCAGGCAGGAGTGAGAGGATATAACTAATTAAAAAGGAGAAGGATGAAAGAGTCCTTGGGACTAACTTGAGGATATTTTCCCAGATTTCGCTGTCATAGAAAGCATGGCTCCAGCCCATCTTGACAGTTCCAACGATGACATTCTGTTTGAACACATCTGAGCCCAACTTCCTGTACATCTCCTCGCACTCCTCTAGGGGGATTTGATAAATCCCCAACATGAAGGCCAGGATGGCACCTAAGGCAAAGGAACAAGAATGATGTGCAGAGGGCAGTCTACATTAAATCACATGTGAGATCAATGAAAGTCGAGCTCATTGAAGAGTCAAAGGACAACACATTACTAGCACTAAAAAGTGGTAACAATGTACTGTACCTGTGCTGACTCCACAGATGTAGTCGAAGAGCTGGTGGACTCGTTTCCCAGTTAGGTTCTGCAATTTATGGAGAGTCTGTAGGGCCAGCAGTCCCCTGTAACAAAGTTATAAAGTTTACAGATCTAGACTAGTAAAAATGCAGCTTTTTGTATTTAAACCAATAAAAAGGTAAAGATGGTCTTATCCACTGGGCCTGTGATTGTAGTTTTTAGCTGTATTTTTCTCTGGTGCAATAGAACCAAATTAGTTTTACTAATTTGTTAGTTGGCAGTCAAAACAGTGGATCAAGTAGTGTGAATTCTATTTTCTGTCAGCATCACTCTTTTCTTTAGCCACAGTAACATTTGCTTGTAATAAAAGCAAATGTAAGGTTGTATAATTTTATATTAAGCAGTGGAGATACTTAAAAACTGTACCTTGTTCCCCCGCCATCTATAGCCAGGACCCGAATTCCTCTGCCTTTGACTGGTTCGGTGTACCCAACCAGGGCCAGGGCTTCTCTCACAGCAGCCTGAAGAGGAAGGTCTTTGGCCTGCCGCAAACGCAGCAGGCAGGGTAGCACATTCTCCTAAAGGTCACGATTATACACAAACATACTGACTATTAAATATCCCACTTGCAAAAATCATTTGAGGACTGTGCAACCAATCTGACATTAAAATGAGCTGCAGGGTATGTTGTTAAAAAAAATAAAATCACATTAACCTTGATAGCTACACCTCGTGTCTCCGGGAACTCCAGGAGATGATAGCTGAGCTCCTCCACTCGCGTAGTGAGGAGTTTGACATCAGTGACCCTCTGCAGGCCTTTCACCAGAACTCTGGTCCTGTTGTCTACACTCACCCTGGCTATTATCTTCATGACAAATACACAGCATTAGCAAAAAATTAGAACCATCTCATTAATATATGGCCTCTGACCCATTATACTTTAAAAAAAAAATCTATAGATTTTTTTAAGGTCTTACCCTCTTATCGATAAGCATTTTTAAAAGTTTTTGTTAATTTGATATATGTTGAAACTTAAAAACATAGCTATAAATTTGTCATATCATACTGGGGGACATTACAGAAAACATATATAAACTTTTTTTAATACTTTTGAAACAGTTCAAAATCTCAAATTATTTTCCATGTATTGACAACACTGATGTTTTTGCTATTTGGCCTTTTGGACTCCCCTAAGCATTCAACGGTCATTGAAGCCATACTGAGCACCTTACCTTCTGTCTTTGAGTCAAAAGCTGTTGCTTCACTCTATCCACTTTCTCCTCTTCACTATCTGTCTTCTCTCCTGATTTGTCTACAATGGGCTCTTCCACAGTGATTGCTGAAACCTTGTCTTTCTCAGCTGCAGTGCTTTTGGAATCACCTCTGAATTTGGGGACCAGTGGTGCAATGTAACTGCCAACAAAAGCCTGAACGCTGGGCCGAGGGTAGGATAGATAGTGGGTGAAGCCTTTTTTAGCGGAGGTAGTAGACACAGGGACGGACGGAGCAGCATTTTCTGTTGCAGGGGTGTCAGAAGAGGCAATCCCTCCAGGAGGACTGAGCCTTTCTGATGGAGAGGGAGGGCTAGGAGAGGTAGTTGGTGCTTCAATACTCTTAGCCTCTGCCACTGGAGACAGAACAGGAACGTGAGGGGCATGGTGAGGAACAGGCTGAGAAACAGGATCATCCCCTCCTCTGTGCTTCTCCACTGGCCTATTTTCTCCATCTTCTCCCTGTGTGTTGGTGCCAAAGTAACTATTGATGTGCTGAGCCAGAGTTCTGTAGGTCTCATCCATGTTGGTTGAAAGTGCTGCTGGGTGAAACAGCTGCATAGTTTGTTTTGCCACAGTGGAGGACGAGTCTGGTGCAGACACATTTGCCACTGAAGCTAAACTGGACTTCTTGGTGGCAACAAAAGGATTTTCTGTAACTTGTTGCCATTGTTTGTCTAGCTTGTCTGACTCTTCCTCTGCTGCGTTCTTCTCACCTTCTTCCTCTTCTTTCATGGTGGTTTCAGGTGGTGAGGGAGTAGCTGTGTTGTTTGAGGTTAAGGTCTCGGCTTTTTCCGCATGTGTGCTGTGGACTGCGCCACCACCACGCTTGAGGCGAGAGAACTTGGAGATGAGGTCTGTGCTGCCTACTGCCTTGGTGACACTGTCGAGCGTGGTCCTGATTCGCGACATGCGTTTGCTCACTGGGAACAGCAGAGGGGAACTATAGGTTAATCAGGCAACTGGATGATGCTTTAATGTCTGTGTAAAGTAGTGCAGCATTCTGGCAGGCTACCTGCCATGATTTACAATGGATTCAATGGAAATTCCATTTTGGAGCAAATGATCAATGTTGCTTGTTCCACAGTTTCCTGGAAAAGGGGTGAAATGGAAATCATCTCAAGAGACATTGTGCACAAAAAATATCAAACAAAACACCCTCTATACTGTAGGAGTCGACATGCTACACTGCAAATAAAAAGTGGGCCAACAGAGGGCTCCATCTAATGCAATGCTCAACCTGGTAACCATAGAAACTCATATAACAAAACAGATGCTGACAACAGCTTTCACAAAATAGGCTAGAAATATGTTTCCTGTATGCCGATCAGTGGCACAAGGACAATATGGAAGCGCACGGACTTTCAGCTAATGTGAATTTAACAGCGGAGTCAGCTCAACTTGTAAAAACCCTGCTGGAGAGACACCGCCACACCATCACGAAGGAGCAGGAGGATAACTCTCCTGACAGTGAGATGAGGAATATTAACTGGGTGGCAAGCAAGGACTTCACGGTCGAAGTGGGGAAAAAGCAGATTGGGGAGTACGTTCAAACCTGGGAGGTGCAGCCCTGCTGGCTTTACAGTCTAGATTTTCTCCACGCAACCGAAGAGGACCATCACACCTTCTACCACTACCGGGTCCGCTTTAGCACCCCAGCCCCACGGAAGCCGATCCAGGGGACGGCTAGTGTCTACTTCGTCATGGACGTATCCAAAGTCAAGCCTCAAACTCTGCCCGTGGAGGTGTACTTCGTGGTGGAGTCGCAGAGGCTGGTACACACGCCTGGGAAGAGCAGGTTCAGAGAGAAGTGGCTGACGGACATTGTCGAGAGCAAGACTTTGCTCCACAATGCGGTGCAGCTTTGAGTCAACTGACATTAGAAACCGCCGAACCGACCAGAAGGCTTCTGACTTCTTCCTAAAATACTAACTGAAGTTACATCCAGCCAACAACTGTTGACATTCAATTCCAAAGACTGGCTTTGAATTTTCTAATACCCCGATGAGTATCGACCCACTTCGAAATAAAGTAGCTAAACATGAAAATGACTAACTGGTTGCCAGCCTTTATTTACTACTACTGAATTGTCTGTTGTGTTGGACCTCACACTTACCGTAACGTTAAAGCTAGGTTCAAAACTGATGCAAACGTATTCAAGACTACGACGCTGTTTATGTTAGATAATATCCTTATTTGAAGGAATAAACACCTAATGAGTGTGATGTTTGAAAGCTAGCTTGCTAAGCAGACAGCCGTTTAAAAAATCCGCACACTGCGAAACGTTTACTAGCTTACAACCTAGCCGCTGGTAGCCTCGTTAAGGAATGAATGGCGTATTGTCATGTCATAGACTTTTAAGCAATGTCACATACTAAATAATTTTTTTTCTTCTTACCTTACATACATAGACCGTTAAATGTGTCGCCGAAATATTTCATTCTATGAGATGCTGGTTAGAAAAAATAAACAGGAAGAAGAGAGGAAGTGACGCAGGTGGTCTATATTATTGGACAATGCTTTATATTTGCCACTAGATGTCGACAAAACATCTTTACGATTAAAGAACAAATCTTTTCATTTCAAAAACTGAACTGGAAAATTACAATTTAAATACAGATGTTACGATTCCACAGCACAGTAATATGTAATGAATTCCAGAAATTTTAATACACTGAAAACACTATAAAACACGTTAAATTATCACTGTGACCATTTGTGTGTCGAACAGAAGACAGCAGAATCTGTCTACCTAATAACGTCTTCAGGCTTTCGAGATCTCAGGCTATGTTGCCCTTGGCTTGAAGTAATTAACGATTCAGCACGGTTAGACTTCAGCACAGGAGAAGCCAATTTGGCTTGTGGCATAAAGAAACAGCAGCATATCAAACTGAATATGCTTCTTTGAGAGAAAATATATTAGAGGTAATGAAATCCATGGAAGTTCTATCAATATTCAATCCAATGGCTCTTTCTCTCTTTTTCTCAATGAACATGCACACGAACACACACACACACACACACACACACACACACACACACACACACACACACACACACACACACACACACCCACACACACACACGCACGCACACACAGACACGCACTTGTCGATCACTCCCTAGCTCTCATAATGCCTTTAAAGTCACTGGGGCAACACAGCAGTGATGAGCCACAGCAAAAGGTTTGGAAAATAATTGCAGCAGAAAGCAAGAGGATAGAGAAGCCAGGATGAGTTTCAGAACTATCATCTTTTTCTGTGTCATGCCCACACCACCTTTTACTTTGTAACATGAATACTCTGCCATCACCTAGAAAGTATGTATTATCTGTCAGCTGTCATGGTTGAAATGGTGGGGAGCCATCATGGTGACTGTACAGAACATGTCCCCACAATTAAACTCTGAAATACTCCCTACACATTCTGTTTCAGGTCTCTCCATTAAGCTAAACTATTCTGCACAAATCAAAAAAGTATCAAGAGAAAAACTTAAGATACGCTTTGAAAGCAAGTGAATATTTCTGTATGGTGTATAGGGTGGTGTATAACTTAATATTAATATAATCAGCTGGAAATATAAATATTATTTGTGTCCCTTGACAGTCTATGATTTGCCTATGCTTCAGCTGTGAGGTCTGGTTAACTGAATGTTTAATAAGTATTTTTAGCTATTAAGGTTAAGCTGTAAAGATTCTGTTTTCGTACATCTGTCTTTTTTAAAGGTGCCCTACACATGAAATTTAGTTTAATTGTTATGAGAAGTACTCATGAGCCTGTGAAAACAATTGTATAATGTCTTCTGTGGCTCTTGTGCATTACTAAATCGCTGGATTCCCCCTTGAAGACTTTGTTGATTTTTTTCTGCCTAGATTCAAACCAGCTGATCTCACTACCCTGTTTTAGATTATTAACTTAACCTATTCTTCAGGTTATACAATATCTAAAAGAAACCTTTCGTAATTTGTAAAATATATGGCCTTCCCATTATAGTTATTGTATATACTGCTATTCATTCTCGCTCTCACATTTTTGTCTTTGCCCCTGCAATCAAAATGTCACAGCTTTTTGGCAATTTCTGGTGCAAATTACTATCAAGCCCTGATCTTTGTACTGACCGACCATTCAGGGGAAAGTGACGGCACACTGCAGTCCCCTATAAAACCCCAAGGCATACGTTGCTTGTCTCCCTTTTTCATTCAGCCACTCTGATGACTATTGCACTTACAAAGATTCTGTCACCCTGTCATGTCATAGAATGTTGATGCAGAAGATTTACCTCAGCTGCGCCTCGCCACTTTTGGCCACCAACGACCACGATGTCTGCTTCTGCTGCCTCTGCTGGCACCACCGAGCTGAATCTGACTTCTGCCCTGCTTGTATTGCGTTCCCTTGGGAGGAGCACAAATGGCAGGGGCAGTTTGCATAGTATGTCCACGCCCTCCACACCAGCACAGCGCTAGTGAAGGACACAGCGGCTACCAGCAAGGCCAGGTCCAAGCCCCTGGGACTACTACAAAGAGGAGGACGACTGCCTTGTCTACGAGGAGGAGGACCCGGTAACTCTATTCCAGGAGGACCCACTAGCCCATCGCTATCTCCTAGACGACCTCCCCAGCCCTCTTCACCTTGGCTGCCCAGCAGATGGACATCATTCTCCCTCCACTCCCGTCGCCAAAAGCTCTGGGGATGGTTTCAAGGCTGGCTTCACCACCCAGCAGTGTAATGGGGAGACACGGTGTCCTGCCCTCCCATGGTGCCCATCTTTGATTATGGCAGGCAGGAGCTGGACACGCCTGTCAGCTAAGCCACCAATATTACACAATATTATGCAATATCACACCGTCGACGGCCAGAAGTGGTACAAGAGCATCCCTAACATAGAAGTAGCAGTCAGGGTCTGCCTCAACACCCTTGTGTTCTGGGTGGGCGGCAATCACTTCCGCCCAAGAGAGCCACCATATTTGACTGCTGTGATGCCAGTGCTGCTCAGGTAATGGCATGACTAATATTATGACCTTCCGGGCTGGCTTGCTTGACAGGCTTACCTGCCAGCACACCAAGCTGATGGCGGAGGAGATTGTGGAGGTCCAGACAACAACAATTGTGTTTCATTGCTTGATTCAGGCCTTCGCTGTTGATGGTGGCCGCTCCATGTGTGCAGTGCAGGTGGATCAGAGGCACCTATGGCTGGGCCTCTCTACCCTGAAAGAGGCTGAATGTTGCTAGCTGCTGAACCTGGCACTCTACATGGAGTCCCTCTTTGGCCCAGACTTCCAACAAATGATTGATCCACTGGAAATGGCGAGGAAGGCATCAGAGCAGCTGAGCATCAACCTTCGCCCCTAGCAGCCTTACTCTTGACAGCAGAGACAGCAGGAGCAGCGTCGTCCTGGAGCCCGTCATTACTGTTGATGAAGGGCGTCAACCAAATCCTTACATTTCCCCTGAAAAGCCACTTTCATATAATGCTTGCGCTACACAGCTATCAGCCAGCTTTATGAGGGAGGGCAGGTGCCCTGTCAGAGAGGGGAAGCCTTTCTTTCCTCCTGTCCTTTGCAGGGCTGACGGTGAGGGAACAGTGTGTAAAGCCTGCTCCTCCTCGCTCTCCCCACACGTTGGTAACGCATAGCCTGTTTCCCCCTCACCTGTCCCAAAAGGCGGTTATGCTAGCTTGGCTGCAAAATTGTAGTCTGCTGATGTGACCAGCATGACAGCAGAGAAGTCTCACACCTCATTGGCTAACAACTGAAGACAGAGCAGGTACTGTCTTCAGGTAACGCGTACAGACTGAGTTGGGTGCCCGGCATGCCTAGGAAAAAAGCAAATTTTTTCACATAGAGAAAAACGCAGAATTTTCAGTGAAGGAGCAAGAGAGGAGATTTACACCTCCACCTAGGCATAGCACTCAAGTACTGATCCCACTCCCAGCTGCTAGACCATTCAAACTGCCTAGGAGCAAGGAGAATTTCCACTGTTATCTCTGTGATAGTCATTGTCATGTTGACTGTTACTCAGAGCATGCACAGTCACGCGGGTCTCTGAAACTGCCACAGGAGGTGTGGACCGGGACACAGCAACATTGTTGACAGAAACAATTGTGTCACTGGCCTGGAAGGGTGAGTTTTTTCTCATTTAATACAAGCAGCATGGCCCAGAAGACCAATCTGACAGCACCGCAGTTCACTAGATTGGGCTCAGTTATCTTACACTCGTGCTTGGGCCCTTTCTACTGGGTGCCCAGTGACAAGAGGAATAGGGTGGGTGGGCCCATTGACCCATCTTTTGTCTGGGCATTCAAAACTATGTTCAGGGAGAGTGGAGCATCTCGCCAGACATGGCCATGCGACCTGGCAGCAGTTTGGCTGGTCTGCGGCTGACCTTTTCACGAGCAAGGAGAACAGGCAGTGTGCTCTTTGGTTCTCCCTGAGAGCAGGCGATTCTGCCTTCCAGGAGGTGACCACCCAGACTGGCCTGCTCTACGCTTTTCATCCCCTGAGGCTAATGGTGCCACTGTTCCACAGGATCTGGATGCAGCACTAATGGGTCATTGGGGTAGCACCAGAGTGTCTGGGGTCGAGGTGGTTTCCGGACCTGGTTCGGATGTCATTGGCAGAGCCATTGCCAATCCCAGATCTGCTGTCGGCGCTGAATCATTGCAGGGGGCACCATTCACATGCGCCTGGTTCTGGGGCAGTGATTACAGCTGGCCATGATGGATGGAGCTGCTTGATGGCCAGAAGCCATCCGCTGGTCAAGCGCTTCCTGTGAGGAGTCCCTGTGGCAAGATTGGTCGTCTTGTCCCCAGTGGGGTCTGATGATGCTGTTGGTTGATCTCACAGGCCCACCTTTTGTGCTGTTGGAGCAAGTGGGCCTGAAATTGGTGTTAAGACTGCGCTTCTGTTGGCATTCGCCTTTGATAAGAGGGCTGGGGATCTCTGTGCTCTGACGGGGCACCCTTCCTGCATGTCTGTCAGCGGGGACAGGGACACGGTGGAACTGTGACCTAATCCATCCTTTCAGCCCAAGGTTATTTACTTCCTCCTTAAGGTTGAGAGTAATTTAGCTGAAGGCGTTTTTTTCTTCCACCTAACAGTAGTGAGGAGGAGAATTGCCTTCATACTGCCGCTACACGGACCACACGGTGGGCCTAAGGAAGTCCAGTCAGCTGTTTTTTGCCATAGTGTGTGGGCTCAGGGTGCTCCGCTGTCTGCACAATGGATTGCTCATTGGATATGTGGTATAATCTGCAGGAGCTATGAGGCCATTGCTAATACCCCTCCAGTGGGCTTTAGCGTGAATTACACCAAGGGGGGGGGTCACAGCCTTGACTGCTCTGTTGCTTGGCTGGTCTTCCACTTCCGCCTTTGTTCAATTGTACCTCAGAGATATAACAGCTGGTTCAATGTTTCATTTGGTGCTTGTTGCGCCATCTGAGGTAGATGGACGCCGCTGAGGCAGTGTGGTAGGTATGTGTCCTCAGGATCCCACATTGTGATGCCGGAGCTGCTGGACTTGTTTTTTGGTTTTTCCTCTCGCACAGTCAGTTGCTGGCCTTTAGAGGTCAAGGCTGTGGTCCAGCTAGGAGTACATCAATCCCTAACGGCATTTGCCTTCGGTGTTAACCAATAGCAAAGCCCATTACAGGGTGGAGCATGTACGTCATAGAACTGGAGTAACTGGATGTAACTCCAGTTCAAAACCTAATTTGGTAGACAAAGAAAAGGCAAAAAAGGCATGACATAAATATTAAATCAGTTGCTATGAACAGATGAATTTGCACTAATCTAGGGAGGGCTAAGGGTTGGCCAATTGCACAGCATTTGAAAAACATTGATAATTTAACATTGTAGCCTAATACATTGGTAAATAATTAATTAGGAATAAATCTGATAACAGTCCTGAGCATCTGTATACTGCTTGTATCCAGTATTGGTGCACTTTTACTCTCACTTAAAACAATCTCTGGATCTGAAAAACACTAAGTAAAGACTAAGCATAATCTATAACAGAATACAGGTATTTCAGCACTTGTTAGAGAACCGTTATAGAACAATTAAGTTCTGAAGATTAATAATATACATTAAAAAGTTCAGGGGGAAAATGCATTTAGATTTCAGTGTGCATTTTTTAGGTTATGGGTCTAAGGATTACAAAATGACACACTATGAGTTGAATAAAGTTTTTTTCTTCATTTCGGTAAATTCTAGTAATTTTCCATATTTCTATATTTGACTGCATTTGTATCTCATAAGCCTTGCATTGACGTTCATCCGCCACTGAGCAGTTTGACCCCCCTCTCCCCTTCAAGTCGTTGGCTTTCGCTCCTGGCAGCCAGCTCATTGTGGAGCGCCATAGGAGGAGAATGTTTCTGCGCCACCATGGCAATATTCCAACACCTAGATAATATGCAGAAATGTTGATTAAACCCTGAAGTTACGAGACATACAGGAAACGTCAGGAATTCGCGCTCAAATGGATACCATAAGCAACAGCTCTGAAATGGCAACAGATGAGGATGGGGAGGTGTATGAACATTTTGCACTCATCCGAGCAGGAATTTTGGGTTTGGTCTTTGTTCTTGCAACATGTGGTAACCTTTTTTTCTTGGGCACACTTTGGAAGAAGCGAAAAAGAAACACAAGGACCCAACTGTTCCTATTCCACCTGTGCTTGGCAGATCTGGTGGTGGCTTTTTTCCAAGTCCTACCGCAGTTTTCCATTGAAATTACGCACAGGTTCCGAGGCACGGACTTCCTGTGCCGGTCCGTAAAATACCTACAAGTGGTTGGGATGTTTGCCTCCGCGTACATGATAGTGGCTATGACCATAGACCGGTACCATGCGGTTTGCAGACCGATGGTTTCCTTCCTGAATGGCTCATTCAGGAGATATCTCTCCATAGGCGCAGCGTGGCTGCTCTCCCTCGCCTTCAGCTCTCCTCAGCTCTTTATCTTCTCTCTCCAGGAGGTGGAGGGGAACCGGTACGACTGCTGGGCGACATTTATTGAACCTTGGGGGAGCAGGGTCTACATCACCTGGATCACTCTGGCAGTGTTTGCCCTGCCAGCCGTCATTTTACTCTATTGCCAAATAAGAATATGCACAACAATCTACTTCAACATGAAGAGGAAGGCGCTGCAGGCAGGGCGCGCAGGCACGAAGGGGGTGTCCAACGCGATGCTCAAGACTCTGAAAATGACATTTGTTATTATAATGGCATACACAGTGTGTTGGAGCCCATTCTTTGTTGCACAGTTATGGTCTGCATGGAGCCCAAGCAGCGCGCCTACTAAAGGTTGGTCTATTTGTGAAAAAAAAAAAAAAAAAAAAAAAGATCTCCAGGGGGTCCCCATCCTTTAAGGACCAAGTATTAGCGCAACATCGTATTTAAAATCACTGTGTTGCAGGCCCATATTTTATATATAAATAATGACTCATATATTAAGCGTTTATGTCAAGCTAGGCATCAATTGTGCATCTCTCTTTCCCCCTCTCTCTCTCTCTTTCAGGCCCCGTGTTTGCCATCATCATGCTGCTGGCCAGTCTCAACAGCTGCACCAACCCTTGGATATATCTCTGTTATAGCTAAATGGTGGAGCCGCATGAACCAGAACTGTTACAGACATTTCATATCAAAAGATCGTAAAAAGCCAGGTCCTGATGAACTCCAGTTGGGTCGCGTGGCTGAGGATATCTGACATCGAGAGAACTAAAAATCCAATCATGGATCCTGTTTTTAAAATCTGTAGTTTCTGTCTACGAATGCTGTTTTATGAGGACTAAGGTTACAAGATGATTTTTTTTAAAAATACTAAAGAGGACTGAAATTTGTTGTACGGTCTATTAGATATGATAAAAATTCTATCTAGAGTGGTTTCCCCATTGCTGTATATGAGTATCAGACTGGATTTCTGTTGGCATTTTAAAGTATTTGGTCAGTTAATTGTCACCTGTTTCAGTGCTCTGACAAAACATCCATCGTATAAAAGAAAAGCACATATTTTATATGTTTTAGCAGAGTAGTTTGCAGCTATCCAACAAACTGATACATATAGTGCTTGATGCATGTTAAAATATGCCAGGACAAGTATCTTTACAAGGGGATTAACAATGTTTGCACATAATACTGAGCTGTCTTTCATTCAGAGCCAGAGGATGATGAGATGCAGGCCTTTTCAAATGATTAAAAAAAAACAAACAAACAATAAAGACATAAAACTTAATTGTCATTCTATACACACTGTACAGAGAAACAGAATGTCAGGCTAGACATCATTCACATTCAACACATTCTTTTATGGATGTTGTGAACTGCACACATGAGCTATTTGCATCTCTTTCTGCTTTTATTACTCTGCTTTTTGTGTGATCACAAATAAACACTGAAAAATACTGTTCCTGATATTCCATCCAAAACATAAATGATAATAACTATTTAAAACACTGGCTGATGAGCACAATAAGATTCAGCTTTAAATTTCATTTTTTCAAAAAGCTTTTTAAAATTGACTTTTATCATGTAGCCTTTAGGCTATATAATCTTTTGCTTTCGCTTATTCTATCCCTATAGTCCTGTCTGTTATGTACTTTTGTTACGTTAGTTATTCTATTATAAATATTTTAATCCTTAGTCTTTTTTTATTGATCATCAATTTTTCATTTCCATTTCTCCTCTTTTTGTATCTTTGTCAATACTGCACATTTCCAAACAAAGATTAGTATTATTACTCCGAGATCAAGACCTGCACCTATCTCTATAGGATTTGGTCCTTGCTGGGAGATCTCAGTGCATTAGAACCCTAATGCACTGAGATGAAATTTTGTTTTCCCTCCAAGATGTGGGTTACGACAATGTCATTTCATTACTAATTTTGAGAATCAATTCTCCTATTACTTTCTAGTGCAGTAGCAGAGCCCCGTGAAGCCCAGGGAAATGTGTCATCTTGTAACCTTTTCATGTAATGCAACACCCTGGAGTCATTTGATATTGCACTTTGCAAATCCTTTCATATGTGCGATCAATCATTTTGTAATTAATTCAAAACATAACTTAGCCTCTCCCCCGCCCCTTTCTTTCACCCAAACACAAGCAGTTTAGAAAACTAAAGTACATCGAATTAATGATCATTGCATTTACCCTCACAAATCAGAAAGTCCATCATGCCAACATTATGAATGTATACTGCCCTTTTGGTCTAATTAAAGTCTTGACGTAATGCACTTACGTAATGCTTCGCTCAATTAAATCCCAGCAGCCGTGTTTTCTTTTTTGCCACAACCACTGACATGCTGGTTTGAATGTATACATCACCTTATCCTGTTGTTGACAAGTACTTTCTATCTATTTTCATCACAGATGTGGGCTAAGAATACTATATTTTAACATGGTCACAGTCCTCTCTGCTCTGTTCCACAGATTCTGTGACCAGACCTGCTAGAGTGCTGAAACAGCCTGTGGCATATTTTATTCTGGAAAGCTGCTTCAAATAGGATTAAGTATCTCACTTGCAAAAATACTGTGATAACTAATTCAGGGCCCAAGGGTGGAAAAGTGAGATATCAATCCTGCAGCGGGCTTATGATAATGTCATTGTGCAGTTTAAAATAGTCACCAGGCACATAATGGTGACACAAACACAACGCCAAGAGGTGCTCATGCTTTAAGAAACACATTTGAAGTACACTTTATTCTACTTCAAAGTAAATACATCACTTGTTTTTTCTGTAAAGCTGAATATTTTGGACTTACAGAAGATTGCACAGAATGACAGGGTGGTAGTTGCAATCAATCACAGCACTGAAACAAAATGAGCCTCTCCTTATTTGAACATGATTTCCTAGTGATTCCAGGACTGTAAAACCTTGCTATTACATGTGCTAACGGTGTTGTTTGAACATGCTGAAAAGAACTGATTTGGTGTTTCAACAGAGCAAGCAGTAGCTGTTCCAGTCTGATAAATAGCAAAGTTAAAGAGGAAATATTTTTACCAGTTGTATATCAAAGTATTAAGAAGACATAATTCATGGTGGTCCTTAAAAAAAAAAAAAAAAATCTACATTAAGACTTAAATAAACATACAGCACTTTAGCAGCAGGGTGGTAAGAAGGCCTGTCTTTTAACTGAAAAGTAAAAGTGCAGATTGAAGGACGAGCAGCATGTGTCTATGCAAAACCTGGCATGTCAAAGTGCTCTGTTGCTTTTCTGAACCCTTGTTAGTCATTATGAATCATAAAAGTACCTCAAATGCTATACAAATCTAAATAAAAACAGAAAATAAGAGTGGCCAAATAAATTAAATCATGAATACTGACTCTGATGAAACATCAAATAACACCGTGAAATTATATCGTTGACCGAGTAACAAAGGAAACTGTCAAACACAGACCAGATGATAAAATACAACGGGCTGATGGTATTGCAGAAAAACAACTGCAAAAGAGCCATTAGTAAGTTAGGATATGGTACTGATCACATCATTGAACAGAAAATCTTGGCTATGTATCAGTAAAACATAGCAACAAGCCACAGAAAATCAATGCTACAGTGAAGATTTGAAACACCGGCAATAGAGATGGTCGCACAGTGCCACCATGTGGAGACAAGAAGGTAATCAGATACACTGTTGTAATGTGGAAAGAGACAGCAATGATGCACAACACTGAGTACCAATCGAGTTGTGTAAAATCTAGCACAGTTAGTATATCTGGGTTTTTTGTATGGTATCTATAGGATCATGTGCAACATGCCTGCAAAAGTGAATCAATGGTAACAATTAAAATTCATACCATTCCACAATATTGGTCTAAAATCAGAGCAGCATGGATGATATATAATCTTCTAAAACTTTCTGCTTCTCTTTAAAAACAGCCCCGTCCCTCCTCAGGAGGGCTATCTCAGTCTCAAGAGCATGGAGTTTAGCCACAGTGCTCTCCTCTCTGCGATCCAGTTCCAAGATCTTTGCGTGCAAACTCAAGATCTTACTCCAAAGCTGATCTTTGTCCGTGTCTGGTCTGCAGTAAGAGTGCTCGTAAACAGAAACGTGCTCTCCCTCACAGGGTCCCCTCTCCTCCAGACAGCAGCCTGTGGCTTCGTCCTGAACACTTTCCACAGCAACAAAGCTAAAAGCCGGTTCCAGCGCTGCTTGGAGGGCAGCTGCATCTATATTTGCCTCTCCATCTGAGAAAGGGCCCAGCAAGTCACAGCACAAAATAGTCACAGCGGAGTCAGCGGGCTCTTCAGAATGGGGCTCATTGCACGTGGGAAGAGCGAGACAGGACGCTGCTGGTATTCCACTATCACCTTTTACCTCACAAGCAGCAGTCTGTGTCTCTGACAGGTTTGCTGGACAGGAGATGCCAGTGTCTGACACCAGTGGCAGTTCAAATATCATCTCTGTGTCTTTAGCAACAATGTTGTTTGTTGTACTGAACTGGAACTTTTTGCATGTTCTGCTCAAAATGAGCGGCCTCTGACCGAGAGGACAGTCAAATCCTGTGGGCACAATGTCAGTGTCTGAAGTCCTGGATTTGGCCTTGGGGTTCCTTTTAATGGTGGTCACTTCTTTCTCTCCATCCTGAGATTAAAAGGAAATGAGTGTTCATTAAATAAGATTATGCAAAAGTACAAACACAATACTGTAACAAGCTACATTTCTGTAATGGAACTGTGATTGACAAGAAGTCAGAAATTCCCTGCAGAGCTGTATAATTCAGACAAGTGCTGCTCAATCATAAGCGATGCAAAAGAATAAAGATTAAAGAACAGGCTTGTTGCACACCAAAAACCTCTTGGCTTCTGCAAGTGAAAGTTTTCCCTTCCACTTTTTTGCCTTTTACTTGCACTATTCCTCTTGCAAAAAAAGCCTAAGTTCGACCAAAGCTAAATTTGTGGCGAGCAGCAAGCCCCTTTCTCAGTGATGGAACTGTAACAGACGCTGAGACAGGAAAAACAACACAGATATATACATCCTCAATGGAAGGAAAAATAGTCGGGATGGCTGTGTTCTTCAGATAGCGGATGCCCCATCGAATATCGAAGCAGTCCTCTGTGAAGTGCTCGCTGCAAAGGCACTGATGTCGACTCGGGGTCCACTCCTCCCGCCTCATGTTGTCCACCCATTTCTGAAGCCTGGGCTTGTCTTGCAAGGGAAACCTTAGGGGGGGCAGAGAGGGTAAAGTTAAGTACGGGCTGTTTCTAAACTGAAAGTACAAAAAGGTTTTAGTAGGGGAGTATCAGCCTCACTTGAATATTGCATCATCTCTAACATTTTCATTAATTCACATTCATTACAACACTCTCACAGTCTCCTCCTGTGTACCATTAAAGGCAGGTAACCATGACATACATTATATACCACTAATATGAGATTAAAACCTCTAAAACCAATATCAACTTTCACTACAGACGCTAGGAATAACAGAAAAGGAGCTCGTGCAGTCAAACTAAACAAATATTTCAACTCAGAGAGACACCAGAAAGCAAACAGAATACATACGGGTAGAAACTAATTCTCTTGTTGTCTTGTCTAGATGCACTTCCCCCGCGGTTTCTGCAAGCTTTAACAGCGCAGTACCGTGGCATATCTGCAGTGAAACTACATGAAATCGCTTTATTGAGACACGTTTGTGGCTAAAAATGTTTTGAAAACACAAAACTGCTCATAAAACTGTCACTTCCGGGTTGTAGCTCTCGTAGCGGAGGTGACGTTTATTTTCAAGCTTGTTAACGTAACTTACACGACTACAAACGGTTGCACAACTATGTGGAAGCAATTACATAAAATAAGATTCCGTCCACCTCTCTTTTAAGCATTCAGCTATTTTATGTAAAAATAATAACAATAATAGTCATATAAACTAAACAATAACATTTATTCGGCTGAAAACATGTTTAGGTCTCACACATCAATCGATAAGCGAGGACAGAAATATACGCAGTGCAACCTCTTGCTTCGGTTGTATTCTTTTCGGACTCGTCCCTATTCTCCACGTGCGCACTGTTTCCACCAATCCGAGCGCCCTGAGTCACTGTGTTAAGAAATGAACCAATGGCGTTGCGAGTCGTGGTGCTACAGCTCAGGAATGCAGCTCGTCAACAATCGCTAGCTTTCGTTTCGCATCAGCTGGAGCTGTCGGCGGCTGATAGAAGTTGTCCCCGGGCCGTTTGTCACCTCGTCCCCCGGTAAGCTCTCTTTTCCGGGACGCATTAACGTTATTTTTGTCGTAGGTGGTTGATCTGCAGCCGAAAACAAACAAACGATTATCATTAAGAAGGCAGAGCTTATTTAAGTTTCTCCCTTATTCCACTAAAACAGTGACTTGTCATTTTCTTGAGCCTAACGTCACTCTGTTGAAACTAGCTTGCAGAGTAACGTTAAAGACGTTATATATCCTATATCCTGGGTGTCTTTTGAATTTTACAACTGTTTCCAAAGTTTTCCTGCGTCTCAGGGGTGTGTGAAACGTCGTTAACGGAGCTGTCAAACGGCTCTTCACAGCCGCAACGGTGCCAAAAAACCAGCAGTATGGCCACAGCGCAGTCTGTGTTGCTGCTAGCAGTGCATGTTCTGCTGATCTCGGAGTTCATCCTGGCCAAGAGAGACTACTACGACATACTGGGGTTGCCCAAAGATGCCACTGAGCGCCAGATCAAGAAAGCCTTCCACAAGCTGGCCCTGAAGTACCACCCCGACCGAAACAAGGGCCCAGACGCCGAGGCCAAGTTCAGAGAAATAGCCGAAGGTAAGTGAGCTATTATGTCATTCTGTAATGTAGCGCAAATAACCGCGTAGACTCAATAGTCTTCTTTTTACACCAGGTCTATTCTGTGTCAGACGTGAATGTATACGTTTAAGAACCAATTTATTGGCACGCTCTTACCTAAGGGGCCTTATTAAAAGGAATTTGCACTGGAAAGGTGTACCATTTAAGCTTATGTGTGTGAAAAGGAACGGAAAAATGGAAAAACATGATTTTCAACTAATGCTGTCTGCTACAGTTGGCAATGAATAGATAATAAACGTCACCACATTGTTTAAAGTTGAAATAAAAACGTCTAAAATGTTCAGAAACGTTTGAGCAGCAGTGTCACAGCAACCAACACAATGAGTGGTGTAATGCTCCTTTGTCTCTTCCAGCATATGAAACCTTATCAGACGATAAGAAGAGGCAGGATTATGACCAGTTTGGCCATGGCCCATCACCAGGGGAGGGCCAAAGAGGAGGAGGAGGTGGTAATTACAACTTCAACCAGCATTACCAGTCCTTCAACTTCAACTTTGATGACATTTTCAAAGACTATGACCCCTTTGGTCAGCAACAACGACACCAACACCACTTTCACTCCCACTCTCAAAATCAAGCCCATCAAAAGAGACACTTTGACAGCCACTTCCAGGCCCACCGCGAGGCGATGAACAGGCAGAGGAGACAGTTTCAGCAGGGGGGCTTCGGTGGAGGACTCTTTGATGATGTGTTTGAGGACTTGGAGAAGATGTTCTCCTTTAACACACACGGTTCCAGGACTGACAACAGATTCCAGAGCACGGGAAAGCAGCACTGCAGGACAGTGACCCAGCGTAGGGGGAACATGGTGACCACCTTCACTGACTGCTCCTGAGGCAAGCAGAAAACAGTGCTCTACAGAGGGCAGCCACTTGGGACACTGCTAGGTTTTTACTTGTGGTTTTGGAATTGATTGCTAATTTATCATTTGGTGGAATAGAGAATGGTTTGTGTGGCTTTTGTAATTTCCTGTATGTAATTTCCTCTCGGAACAAATATCCAAGCTGGCCTGATAACGGCTTCTTCCAAGCAATAACTCACTAAAATTATTGCTTACAGCACAGTAGTAAGTCTTAGGCTCAGATACCTCCCCATTATTTAGCTTTCCAGGTTCATTATGTTTACTAGTGTTTGTTTTTTTATAATGGTACAATCTACTAGACTCAGGTATGGCCTAAAGTAAAAGATAACTTAAATGACAAAGATTATTTTTTTTGTTTAGGTGAGCAGTGAGGCAATAACATTTATCAAACATCAGTTGTACCATTTTGAAACATTGATTCTGCAGCTAATTGGGCCATACTATTATAGTGCTTTTCTACAAAAGGAACCTTTTGTTAACATAAAACCAGGCTATGCTGAACTTAGCATTATGTACTGCTAGATTTATACATTTTGCTTCCTGGTTTTTTTTTTTCATTAGCTCAAAGATTCAATTAAGTGGCTAACGTAATACAAATTTGGATTTATAGCACTTGCAACAAATTTAGCTGTGAAAATGGAGCTTCACATCCCGAGATGTGTTCAAGTTGGCGATTATCAACTGTTACCTCGTTTTAGTTTCTTTCTACAGAGTTGCATCTACCTTCACTCAGTCAGGGTTGGAAAAAATAACATCAGTCCCATGACAAATACTGGCAAACTTAGCCAGGGGCAGTGTTCGTGTGCCCTCTCAGCTGTTTTGTAACCAGTTGTTATGATGGTTACTAAACCTGGGAGTCATCTGCCAGTGAAGCTGAATGGTCTGAAAAGTTAAGTTTCCTGAACTGATCATAATGTGCAATATTTAGCACCTTTGCTCTTCATGTTGCCTATCTTTCATAGACAGTGCTATGTTAAGGTCATTGTCTTGTGTCCGCACTTTTGTGTGTGTGTGTGTGTGTGTGTGTGTGTGTGTGCGTGCGTGCGTGCGTGCGTGTGTGTGCGCGCATTGAGATTGCCCTGAATGTTAATTGGTTGCGTAATGTTAGAAGAATGAATAAAAAGCTACAAGAGCAAATGTGTTTGTTTTGTATTGGTAGAGGAAAAGTAATGCATCCATGACAGTCTTAATCAGAAATATAATACGTTTTTTCAGATAATGTTAATATTATTTGAAATATGTTTACCTGTTACCTGTAGTAAATAACAGAATGAAATCTAGGTTTGCCTCTGGTATATACACTAATGCAAATTTTAATATCAAGCGGGTAGTTAACATGCTTCTAGTGCATTGAAATATGTCTTGTGGGAGTTTTCAAGCTTCTCAGACTATAGTATATTGAATATTCTGTATATATAATATATATATTAAGTTGCTACCCGTGGGTCGTTCACAGCTTTTTGCAGGACTCAATTAAAAAAGTTAGAGTTCCTGTTATTTTTTCTGCCCCATATCGATGAGACTCAGCAGTGTTCCTCACTATACAGTATAGCCAAGTGATATTCTAGAAAGTTGTTGTTCCATGTTAACATCCAGTGGAGACCGTACTTTCATAACAGAGGAAGGCAGAGTTTAAAACGATATCTGCAACAGCTTGTGAAAGGGAAAAGCACATGATGGAGTAGAAGCTAACTTGACAGAAAAAAAATTATTCTAAAATAAGAGTAAATTCGGCATGGCAATTACACTGTAGCACAAGCTGATCAGCTTGATGGGTGGCCCTCTTCAGTAGCTTTGTAATTGCCATCTGCGTCACTGTTAAAGGGCAAATAAAACCATGCATAATTGAAAAATAAGTGCTGAACAGGAGTGTGAAAAATTAATGAAATTTTTCAGATCAAGCAGATTTTTTATTAAATAGCAATTCTGCCTTTATCAAATCATACGTATTTCAATAAAGTCAATCCTACACTTATCAAAACAAGTTAAAAGTTAGGTGTAAATGGATCTATTCCATTATAGGGTATATATGGCATTTAATTTTTAGGCTGCATTAAAATTATTAGAAGGAATAGCACATGACTCAGAGGAGGAATCGTTTTGCCTTAATGCAATCCATCAGATCGCCCACGAGATCTCCAATGTATTTCATGGCAGCTCAGAGTATACTAAGACACTAAACATAACTAGAGAACAAGTAGCTGCAATTCTATAAATTGAAAAAAAAAGATTGCTGAACGGGTTCATGTTTCTAAAAGTGGCAAAGTAGGTTAAAGAACTTACACACGGCAAATAGGTAAACCACAGCAAGGTCAGCAAATGCAGGCTATATAAGGTTCCCCAAGAATCAACCCAATGTGACTCGTGTCTGTTCTTGCATTATTACAGCCTTTTACCTTAATACTAGAGGTGACCCACAAGAGAACTTTCATCCAGCTTTGAAGGTCTTCTCCAGGCGAAGACAAGCTGTGGTGACACACCACACATCGTATGTGACTTGGGTAATTGATACAGTAATATATAGTACATGTGAGGACACTATGCCCAGTCATTCAGTTACTGGGAGCGTGTTTCACTGGTTCTGGAATATTCAGATTTAAACCCTGTGTACGCCTGGTATTAAAATGCGATCTGCATCTGGACAACTTATTCGGATGAGGAAAAACGCATGTTAATGCAAGGTGTTAATGCGTTGTTAGGTTCACAAAAGTAGTGGAATATATGGATAAAATAGTAAATAAATAGATAGTAAGTAAATAAATGCATACCAAATTAAGTTTTGTAATCATTTTTTTTCAGTAGAAGTGCTGCCTGTCACACTTCTTTCACCAAATGTTAGAGGGACTGAGATAAAATGGGAATGATGAATGACTTCATACCACATATCAAGCTTCATGGGATGTGTGCAAATGAAAAATTAGTTTTTTTTTTTCTCAAACCAAATATTTACTATATATAAACAAGACAAACTATTTACAATATTGACATATTCACATGTGTGGCTGCTGGAGAGATGCTGCACGTGGTTCAGTTAGCCAAGGCAGCTGTGAATCTTCTCTGTAAAATAAATAAAAATTTAAGGATATTCATTACTACTAAGTTCATTGAAAGGAAGTTCTCACTCCCGTGTTCCCTTTCTTCCTCCAGATCCCCCCCCCACACCCACCCACCCACAACAACTCACACCGGAGAGGGATGTGGGGATGCTCTCTCCCATTTCACAGCTCTTGACTCCATACTCAAAAAGAGATTTCCAGTAATTTTACATTCAGTATAAAAATCACACACACACACTTAAATCAAATTCTATGAAAGACAAAGTCTCATCTGCACAGAACAGTATGACACAATTGCCAGTGGCACCATGTATATACTATTAAAAAGTGCACCATCACTGTCATTTTGCAGAACGAAGTTTGTGTAAACTAAATACACTTACCCATTTTCGAATGGGTCGCTTTCATGTTTGTATTCTTCTTCGTCGTACGAATCAAACCCCTCAAGCCCTGAAGCGCCGTCACCCTTGTCCCTGTGTTGCAACACCTTCGGCAGCCACTAGGGGCGGTAGCCAATTCACTGGTCTGTCCAGTCTGCCCACGGGCCACGGTCGCCGACACGGACCGCTGGCTGCTACCGCCCTGGCCCTTGTGGTCCGTTGCGTGGTCCTAATCCACCGCACACCTATCCTGTCTGATCTCCTCTTCTCTCTTCTTTGGCTGTGTGGATACACTTTTGTAAACTAATAATGCATTGTTTTGGTTGACAGAGATAAAGGAACGCCACGAATCGCAATATTTCGTCTGTGAATTATATTCTGTTGTTGTTTAGGCCTAGATTGTATTGTTATAGTGGCATTACATTTTGAAGTTTGTGTGAAGCTAGACAGAAAGATATAGGTAGATAGATACGCGGATGGTGAGTATGCGTCGTGTGATGAAGCTTCTCACTAGTTCCTTTGTTTTTCCAACAGCTGACAAAAAGTGTTTTATGGGGGACTAAGCCGAAGGCAAGTTCTGTCGTAGAAACATACACACACACACACACACAAACGGAACAATTTTGATTCATCTCCTTTTGAAAGTTGTTTTCTTCAGGATCGGTCTCTCTATCATTCGCTTTTTTTTCCTCTGGTCTTTCAGGTTTGGTATCCTCCTGTAATTACACTGCCAATCTTTTTCTCAACCCTCTCCTCTGCCCCCATCCCGACACACACAATAAGATCAGCGCAATAAACTAGAAAAGCTCATCCAAATCAATCTTTTATGGTTAAATCACAAGTCTGAGATTTGCACGTGGTACAAGTGTTTGATGTAAAAAATAACCACGCCGAAACAATTCAGCCTACTTCCGCACCATGTGACCATCATGTGACTTTCGTTAAAAGGACCGACAGCAGGTCGAGAACCAAGACAAGTTTTCCACCACAGGTAACAGGAAGTCCAGTCCAGGTTCATCTGTGCAGCCCATTCTGCGCTGTAATAAACACATGCAGCTGTTACACTCACAACTGCAGCCCGTCAAACAACAGCACTGCAAATAGGAACTAAATTTGACCTTCTTCTGTTTGAAGTGACTGTTAACATTTTCTTGGTGGAAAGGCAATCAAATGACTAGAAAAGAGTTCCAAAACGACCTCAAAGAGACACAAAGTAAGAAACAACTTAAAGAAATGCCAAACAACCACAAAGAGTCTCAAAATGACCACAGAGATGCAGCCATGTCATTATATGTTATTTTGTCTTTTTTTTAGTTTGGGTCTCTTGCTCATAGGGGCAACAACCGCAAAGAACTGCAAAACTGTAGGAGGGTTGAGGGTTGGGGGGGCATTTACACATCTGTGTCCAGGGGCCCATTGTTTTAGAATCTGCCCATACCTTAATTACTCTGAAGCAAGGGGGCATGAAAAAATGACAAAAATGTTAAACATTGACGATAATGATAATAATAATTAATAGTGCTGTAAATGCTAATGAAATCATATTATTAGAGTTATTATAATAATACTTAACCCTGCAACCATCCAAAAATAATGCCATTGAATAATTCCTACTTAAATATATATATAATTTACCACAATACATTATACTGTATACTGTAGCCTAGTTACACAATATAAATGAGTTAGATAAACTTAGTCATATTATTATTTTTAAGAAGAATATAGATACATAGATATGAATAAATATATAATGTTATATATAATATTAAATATTACATAAAATAAGTAATGATAACAATAATAATAATTGCATTAACAGATAAAATAATCCCACTAATGTCACATGGGAAAATTTTTATTTAAATATGTGCAATTGCCCCAACAATAGAACTAAAATAATCAGGTGTTTTACATTATGATTTTCACTGTCAAAGTGAATGATAATGCTGAGGTTCACAGTTGATGCTTGACCCTTGGAAACAGCAGCTAAGAAAACTGTTTCACCAATAGGTCTCTTTAGTGGCTGTTCAGCTCTTGGTCATATCACATAATCTTTAGGTACTCAGAGAAAAATGGAAATATGAACATCTACAATTCTATAAAAACTGGGCAAACTCAATCTATCTGTCATCACACAAACTTCCCCGTAACAATACAATTTAAATTGTATTACTTTAAAGTTATTTTGAAGTTTTTTGACGCTACATAGCTTCTAGCTATCTCGATAGCTAGCGATCGCTAGCTAGCGATAGATAGATAAATAACAGAGACACCCAACTGGCCTTTCACAATATACCCCGAATGATCACAACTGGCCCCAAACAGAAGTGGGTGAAGAACCTTTGGGCATTATTAGAGAGAAAAACATGCTGTACGGCGGCAAATGACTGCTGGATAGCCGGAAGGTTTCCATCCAGGGAAGGACTCTTTTAACAATTAATTTGAAATTCTGTTTTTTTTGTCCTATGTTATGCTGTGATGTGACGTGCTCTGCTTTTACTTCATTTAATCGATTGTACACTGATGTGAATAATGTCGTCATCACTGAACTTGTGCCTCTGGTCAGCGCGCCTGTAAGATATCACAAATCTCCAATGTGTTGCCCCCTCCCAGTAAAACTCCTCTTTGGCAGGTGAGAAAGGGAGGCAGACGCCATGTCATGGAGGTTCATATGGCTGTTTTCACCCACCTAAACCAATAGTGGAGTCAACGGTGAAAAGGACCACAGTGCAGTGGTACAGCCTACGGAAACATGCAGACAAAGAATAAAAAATAATAATGGCAGTAAAGGTGGCATAATGGCCTCCTAGTTGCAGAATTGACCTGCTGGAATAATGAAAATGAATTATTTTTATTGTTTATGTTCTGTTTGGGTGTTTACTCTGTGATTGTAAGATGAAAAGAAGACCCCAGAGGACCCCAGTAGGAGACACAAGATGGAGGACAGACCCAAAATGGAAATAAAGATGAGGGGACAGACCCATGCCAAATGAGGAGATGAGGAAAAGTTGTGCCAAGAGTGAAGAGAAAAAGAAACCCTCAGTCTAGATGAGACCAGAAATCAATTAACGCAGGCTCAGGAAGAGAAAACACATGATGAATAGCCCAAAGATAATAAGAGAGTTGAAGTAAGCAAGATCTTTATAATAGACATGGAACAACATGTTCACTCACTGCTAAATCTAAATGTAAAGTAGTGCCTTTCATTATGTTGTGGTTAATGTGTACTGTTAATTAAACAGAATAAAATACCCCAAAGATACTGTATATTTACATGAGTATATAGTGTGCTGTCAGTGAAAATTGTTATTTATCTCAGAGTTAACAATGAGTTAGTCTGTTTTGTTCTGTTCTTCAAGGCTTTCTTCGGGTGGCTGCAAGACCCCAAATCACAAAAGAAAAACCAGAGAAACGCAAAGACGCAGACAAAGATGAGGGAACAGGCCTAATGACGAGAGAACAGATGAGGGATAGCTCCCAGCAGGAAATGGTAAGTCAAAGAAATTAAATGGCTCTACAGATATTTTATTAACACAAGTTATGAGTGTCCCCCCCAGAGAAAATGCAATTACGCAATGACGGGATTATCTGTGTTTTTTGTCTTTGGGTGACTCCAATACTCCAAGTGATTAGGTTAAGGGTAGGGTAACTTCAAGGAGTAAAATGTTTCAGTACTGTACATGCTCATCTGTTTGTTTGAGTAAGTATGTAGTACTGTTGTCTTAAAAACAATTATTTGTTTCAGAATCTGTGAAAGGTTTATCGTTATCTTTTTTCAGTCAGTTTTGACTTTGAGAGATTCCAACACCCCAAATGATAAAAAGACCCCAAAGAAACCCAAAGGTGAGAGCAAAGATGAGCAACATCCCACAGATGAAAATTACATGAGGGAAGCAGCGTGTCCAGTGAGCATGGAGGAGCATAGCGAGGCATAATGGTATGCTGACTCCGTTATGCTTCTTAATTTTGTGTGCAGCGTAAAAAGTCTAACCACAAATTGAATGGTCTCTCTGTCTCCTCCCTGGCCTCAGCAGCAGCCAAATAAAGTATGTAAGCTGTAGACACACACTGTCTCACACACACACACACACACACACACACACACACACACACACACACACACACACACACACACACACACACACACACACACACACACACACACACACACAAAAAATAAAAACTGTCATGGGTATATGTGAGATGAAACTTTTGTTAATACATATGTTATATGAATTTCTTTACATTGACTTTATTTGGAGAATGTGATAAATTAAGACATTTTCTTGGAAAACTATGTAAAACAGTAAAGATATGATTTACACTCAGATGTTATTGAAGTATGTGTGTGTGAGCATGATAGAAATGTCAGTTTTGGCACTTTCAGGATAGTCGAATGCTTTCTCTAAAACTACTTTAGATAATTCTAAATAATTAGAATTATTAATTAGATAATTAATTTGTTTTTAGTATATAGCCATCTAATTCAGACCTTCCTTTGAGTTCTCCACTTACAGCACACAAGTCTGTTGTTATTAACACATCTACGTCTCTAATTTTGGATAAATGTTTTCTAAGATGCTTTTGAGAAGAGAATGTGTTAAGCACAGACAAAACACAATATAATGTGTAAATATTTCCTTTGTCTTCAGGAGGTGAAAAGCTGCTCATTTGGGCTGAGGTCAGATGACTGACTTGCCCATTGAAGAATATTCTATTTCTTTGCCTTGAGAAGCTCTTGGGTTGCTTTTGCAGTATGTTTTTAGTCATTAACCATCTGTACTTTGAAGCACCGTCCTATTGGTTTGCAGCATTTGGCTGAATCTAAACAGGTAGTATAGCCCTATACACTTCAGAATTCATCCTGCTACTTCTATAAAAAGTCATATAATCAGTAAACACCAGTGACCCAGTTCCACTGGCAGACATACATGCCCATGCCATAACACTGCCTCCACCATGTCTTGACAGATGATGTGGTATGCTTTGGATCATGAGCGATTCCTTTCCTTCTCCATACTCTTCTCTTCCCATCATTCTTGTACAAGTTAATGTTGGTTCACATCTGTCCAAAGAATCTTGTTCCAGAACTGGGCAGGCTTTTTTAGATGTTAACTGGCAAAATCTAATCTGGCCTTTCTGTTGTGTTATCAGTGGTTTGCACCTTGTGGTAAACCCTCCGAATTTACATTCATGGAGGTGTCTCTTGATTGTAAACTTGGACAGTGATATGCCTACTTCCTTGAGAGTGTTCATGACCTGGCTAGATGCTGTGAAGGGTTTATCTTCACCACAGCAAGAGTTCTGTCATCATCCACCTTTGTTGAATTCACAGGTCTTCTAGGCCTTTTGGTGTTGCTGAGCTCACCAGTGCATTTCTTCTTTTTAAGAATGTACCAAATTGTTGATTTGGCCATTCCTAAAGTTTCTGCCCTCTGTCAGATAGGTATTTCTTGTTTTTTCAGCCTGATGACAGCCTCCCTCATTTACATCGTCACCTCTTTCTACCGCACATTGACAGTTCCCATGAACAGCTACCAAATGCAAATTCAACACTTGGAATCAGACCTTTTATCTGCTTATTTTGTAATGAAATAATGAGGGAACAGGCCACACCTGGCCATGAAACTGATTCTCAGTCAATTGTCCAATTACTTTTGAGCCTCTGAAAATAAGGGACTATCTATAAAAATGGCTGTAATTCCTAAACATTTAACATTATATTTTTGTTAAACTACTTGAATTAAAGCTTAAATTCAATCACATCTTGATAGCTTGATTTTAAATCCATTGTGGTGGTTGACAGAGGCAATCATTCAAACTGCGTCACTGTCCAAATACTTATGGACCTAAATGTATATAACTTATTTTGTCTGTTTTACGTTATTCACAGCTAATGACAAGGAGGACCTTCCTTGTGTACGCAAGAAAAAAAGTCACACCTTTTTTCTTAGAAAGCCTTTAAGATTTCAAGCTGTATAGTACAAACCTTGCATATAATCATACCCTTTGTGCTGGAATATTTCCATGACCCGAATACATGACCTTTAAGGCAGACGTGACTAATCAAATCCAGGCAGACTTTCTTTATGCCCATTGACCCCTCCTCTCTCAGTGGCTTTTAAACAAGAGGCTGCCTCCTCTCTGGGTGTAGTTTAGCAAGAATCTGCATGCACGAACGGCTGCTTGTCAATTGATCGTGCATGGCTGAGAACTGCAACAAAAGATCTTCAACATGATACCTGGAGTTACACTCAACAATGGAGCAAAGATGCCTATTGTGGGTCTGGGAACATGGAGGGTAAGGCTGAACATTTTATACTTTTAAGCAGCTCTGTGGTAGACTGGTTGACCCTTGCCTCTCACCAAATGCGGCTGAAAATACAGGAGAATGGGCTAAATATTTTGTCTCTTCTCATTACCCTCTTGTGGTTCACTGGTCTGTATTAACGGTATTGTGTGTGAAACCTCTATATTTAAGTAGTGCACGTGCAGTACAATTAAGTGAGGGAGGGTAACCCAGGAGGGTAAATATTAAGATATTACTTTCACACTGACCTCTGCCTGACAAGATTAGTGTAGTAGTAGTTGTTGTTATAGTAGTTGTACTGGAAATAACACCATGCCATCCCTATATTAAGTATTTAATAAAAAGAACATTTCACTGATATGAAGCCAGAGCAACACACAAAAGACATCACTGCCACTGTACACATACTGTATTTCTTACTGATGTCTATCAATAGCTGCAATTTCCTCTTTTTTGTATCAACCTACTTTTGCAGGCGGACCCGGGAAAGGTCACTGAGGCTGTGAAAGTGGCTGTAAGTTCTGGTTACAGGCACATCGATGGTGCTTATCTGTATCAGAATGAAGAAGAAGTTGGGGCTGGGATTCATGCCATGATTGATCAAGGAGTGGTCAAGAGGGAAGATCTATTCATCGTCAGTAAGGTACAGTGCAGCTGAAGTCAATAAACCCACAGGGGCTTTTTGAAACACTAAAAATACTGTATGTCTGTCAGGAGATGCAATGTGGAAAATGACAAAAATGTAGATGATTAATTTTCTTCTCAGTTTGACTTTTGTTTTAAGGCAGTGATCACCTTTTGACTTCTTTGATGGGTCACAAGTTATACAACACCATGTCTGCAAATAAGGCCTGGTTTGTGTAGAGACATTTTTTTAGTTAATGTCTTTCCCCATTTTGTTCCCTCATCTCCATTGTGGTGCCTGTAGTCCATTGCATGTACTTTACTATTTACATTGAGCATATACATTACAGTATATGGTTTTGTTGTTCCAGGGTAAAATATCTTTTTTGATCCACTAATACTACAGTATCATCACCATCATGCCCACATAAACACTTTGTTTATTAAAGTCACTGTTTGTTATTAACAGCTATGGTGCACCTTCCACCTTCCATCTCTAGTGAGGGGAGCATGTGAGAAGACTCTCAGTGACCTGAAACTGGACTACCTGGACCTCTACCTCATGCACTTCCCTATGGGAACAAAGGTTTGGATACCACTGTCCTGTCCTTGCCATAAAAACTAAATACCGGACACACCTTTGGGCTATTTTATCTGTTTAAGCAAACTTGACCTCAAGAGAATGAGTCAACAGATACATGTTGAAGACTTTCCGAATTTAGACCCACCCCATTTCACATTTCCATCCAACTTCATGTTCTAACTTAAACATTTTTATTTTTTTCAACTGCAGCCAGGTGATGACCTTTTTCCTTTAGATGAGCACAATCAGGTCATTTCTGATGACAGCAACTTCTTGGACACTTGGGAGGTAATTTAAGTGATATAATACTAAATACTTGTGATGTAACAAAGATACATCCCTAATACCAGTGTGCAATATGTCAAAAAGGCTATGGAAAAGCTGGTGGATGCTGGGTTGGTCAAGGCTATCGGCATCTCCAACTTTAACAAAGACCAGATTGAAGCCATACTCAACAAGCCAGGCCTCAAGTACAAGCCTGCCAACAACCAGGTGCAAAACAAGGTTTCCAATATGCATCTTAATGTACTGTAAAATAGCACAGGAAGAAAATAACAGCTACAGCATTGGGTGTTTCCCTAGATTGAGTGCCACCCCTACCTGAACCAGGAGAAGTTGATCAACTACTGCCACTCAAAGGGCATCTCAGTGACAGCCTACAGCCCGCTGGGTTCCCCCGACAGACCCTGGTGAGAGGAAATGTCAAATAATATTCACAGCTTTCACGGAAAAGTGATGCTGGCTTTACATGTCAAGAATCTTAACCGTCACTCATTCTATTCTGTTCTTATTTACCAAAGGGCTTCATCTGATGAACCCTCTCTGCTGGGGGAGCCTAAGATCAAGGCCATTGCTGAAAAGTACAACAAGACCCCAGCACAGGTAGTGAAGATAACTGTCACTGTAATGTCTAACTCTTTTTCTACTTCTTTGAAGTAAAAGGCCATAACACATTTTGGATTTTGTTCATTTTGGAATGCAAAGCTAAGTTTGGTTACACCACTTTAGGACTAAGATTGTCTTTCATTCTCATAACTAAGGCAATTTTACATATGTAAAATGAGCACATACTATGGGCAATTTCAAGCTTTTATACAAGATACCTTATACTGGATATTTATAGACGATAGCAGCAGCACGGTTGTACAGTGGAAACTACTCAACAGATATTTTATTGTAGTGATGTGTGGACAAATGGATGTAACGGCTTTTTCTAAAACGATGTAATGCTTAATTTCAAAAGTTATAGAACAGACATCAGCTAGGGGAAAGTCAGTGCTGTCACATGGTGGATAAAAAGGTTTGTTAGAAAACTCTAACCACAGGAAATTAAATGAGCCACCCAAAAACTTTGGTCATGCATAGGAAGTTCCAGGAAGTTGCCCTAATAATGCTTAAATAATGTTTTGCTTGCATGAACTGCTTTCCTACCAGGTTCTCATCAGGTTCCACATCCAGAGGAATGTGATTGTCATTGCAAAGTCAGCAACACCCCACCGAATCAAGGAAAATTTCCAGGTATATCAATCTTAAAACCTCAGAAGCTGAGTCTGTTCTACTCAGCTAGTGTATTCATACAGGATAATTCAGATCTGGAGGTTTTAGCTTTTTGAAATTCTGATTATGTGCTTTATATTTCCATTTCAACATTAGTTATCTTTGTGTGTTGGCGATACTCGTTGGGTTTCATTTATGCAGAACACTAAAGGCAGCTTATGTGGTTAGTCTGAGGCTACGAGTTGCTTCGCTGTTCTCTCTCTTTCAGTTGTTTGACTTTGAGTTGAGTGAAGAGGACATGAAGACCTTGCAGAGCTTAAACAAGAACTGGAGAGGATTCCCTGCACTATGGTGAGTAGATGGGAAGGCAATGGGGAAAAGAGAAAGGCACATTACATTATCATTATCGGGTAGATCATCTTAACCTTCTTCTTTTCCCTACAGGGCCTCAAAACACAAAGACTTCCCCCTGAATACAGAATACTAACTCAGACAAAAAGCTGCAGTTTCTGCTTTGAATCCACTCTTTTTATTCAACATGCTGTGTACTACATTATCCAAACAACTACCAAACTAATGTGCTTATCCTGTTTTATTACCATATAGCAGCCGTAACTTGACTTTACATGGGATAAATAGGTGTGAAAGTGATCACTATAAAATACTGTGTAGCTACATAAGCAGGCTGGTTATTGTGGAAAAGTAGGCTTACAAAGAAGACTGGGGGATGTTCTGCGCAAGGAGTTAGGCAAGATTTTACAGAAAATTTCAAAAACAATTCTGCCAGGATAAATTTTGCAAGGTTTTATTACCAATACTAAGCAGGCAGTAAACGTTAAATACGTTTGGGAAGCAGACCTTTTATGTAAGGTACATCCTTGTAAACATGAGAGTAGAAGGCAAAGAGTGGACTGACAAGAGATGATAATAGAACCCAGCCAGACTGGGTGAGAAAATTAGAAAACTTGAAAGTAAGGTTTTACTGGGGGATATTTCGCAGTAATCATGATATTTTAGATTTACATTTATGCTTGTAATACTTACATAGTTATATTGATTTATACATCATTTATACATCCCTGTACTTCTGCTGTATTTCTTGCTGTTTTTATTCCTTCTTTAAAACACCTTCAATTGGTTTTCTGAATGAAATTTTTAATATAATAAACTTACCTTGCCTGCAATGTGATTCCTACCCTGTACTACTCTGTGCCCCACAATACACCACAGTATGTGATAACTCTTTGACCTAATACAATATTGACATTTTTTGATTAAACCCTTGGTCCTTGGTCCCGAAGTCCCAGTCCCAAATTTGCTGCCCTCAAGTGGAAGTGGAATACCTGAGTGCAATCTTCACTGCTCAGCTGTGTAGAAAACTTTTACGAACTTATTTTCTCCCACAGGATTTTATTGTAATGCTTTATGAAAACAGCCGGTACAGGAAGTGAAAGAGATTATTTCGTAACAGGGTTAAAACACATGATTACAAAGTGCCACATATGACTCACAGGTAATAGTGTCATCCAAGTTGAGGAAATATTTTGTATATTTCACAGAGACAACAGTGCTTATAATTTTGTGATGGAATTTATAGCCTAAAGCACTAATACCTCTGCCCAAGTGATCAAAATAAACCAATCTGCTATGACAGAAATTAGGAGGAAAACTGGTTTAGTTAAATAAGGAGTGCTTTGAAGTATGATACATTGCTGGATGTATCACATTTGTGCTACAAAAATATATTTTGACTTAAATACGGATTTTATATTTAAGTTTGGCTACTAGAATTAACTGTAGGTACTTTTTTCATCTTACACGTAAAACTACAAACACGTGAAACTGACGCTTATTAATGTCCATGCTTTTGTAAATTTCTCCCTCTGTTCTCAGAATTAACTCAGAACTGCTACTCATTGACCATGTAAGGAAAAGATTCTAATACTCAATTGTACTATTGCAAAACTCACACCCATAATGGGAGCAACTGAGCATCTTGAGTGTTAATACGACTTTGGAGTGTGTGTAAAACTGTATGGACACAAGACCAGTAACAGTAAACTGCTCTAAAGATTAGGAAAGCAATCATTCTAGAAGGTAGAGAAGCAAACGCCACCCCCCACTGTAAACCTTTGGGAAATCCCTGTTTCTTCTCAGAATTCAGCATTGAATGGATAGTCCTTGTGCTTCGTGCTCCTATAGAGAGAAAAAAAAAATGGTTGCCTGATACACAACATCTTTTGAAGAAAATGACAAAAATACAAAAAAAGTGCACAATGATATATAATCTCACCACTGCATGGGACAGGCTCTCCAGTTCTTGTTGAATCCCAACACAGTTTTCATTTCCTCCTCACTTAGTTCAAAGTCAAACACCTGCAACGATTTAAATAACAGTTTTCATGCATGAGCAAAAATGGAAAGCAAATACAGCAGGCTGAGGGCTAATCCCAGAAAGTATCTCAACAATTTGTCAGCTAATTACTTGGAAATTCTCCTGAATGCGCTTAGGCGTGATGGACTTGGGGATCACGATCACGTTCCTCTGAATTTGGAAGCGGATCAGGACCTGGCCGGGAGGGAGAAAGCATATTAACAAGTGAACGTGATCAGAGGTCATAACTTTTGGTGTAAGAACAGTTGGGGCAATGCAAATGGCATGTAAAATCGACCAAATTTTTCTCTCTGGCATCCATGTTAACGCCTACCACTGCGATTGAGTTTAAACATCCTACTTTTCGACAAAAGAGGAACAAATATTCTTTTTTTGTGTGTGCACAACAACTCTTTAAAGCTTTGTTAAGTCCAGTTTCATTTTTAATTTATTTGAGCCAGTGTGAGTGCTGTACCTGAGCGGATGTCTTCTTGTGCTTTTCCGCAATGGCCTTAATGTTGGGATCCTCCAGAAGTGATGGGTCTTCTGGTTTAGCCCTGTAATTTAAATGCATCTCCCTTTTTTTGTATTACAGGGCTCACACAGATCGCATTCTTCTGCTTACAATCAAAGACAGACAAAATAATGAAAATGCCTCACAAAAGGGCTTACTCTGAATCAAACGCTGCTACAAAGGCGGGCAGTTGTTAAACATTAACACCCTTTTTTTCAAAGCAACATGAGACAGCAAATAATTACATAAAATGTGGGTAAGTACTAAAATGTCAGAAGCGTGACAAAATACCACATAGAGACAAAGAGGAACAACAGTCACAAGTTGATACTGACCAAAGTTATATGACAGGGGATGGGGGTGGACAAATACCGCATTGGCATTTGAGCAAATGTGACCCACTTTGAAACAGTGCGATGATGTATAAAATATAATCCTTTACCCTCTCTCATTACCCGCCTGTTATTTTGTGATAACTATGACTCTCATGCTTACTGACCAGGGTCTATCAGGGGAGCCCAGGGGGCTGTAAGCTGTCACTGAGATGCCCTGAGAATGGCAGTAATTGACCAGCTTCTCCTGGGTCAGGTACGGGTGGCACTCCACCTAGCGGGACAAACACACAGCTCTTGGGAAGCATTGCAAACACCATGGAGTGTTGTCTAAACCAAAGTTAAAAAAAAAACATACCAAGTGGGCTACATATTTGTCATGTTATTCGGGCCATCAATAGATACTCCAAATGTTATTAGGCTATGTAGTATTTTTAAAAACATGTCCGAAGATTATTTTTGCTTTGTAAAATACAAGGAACAGTGGTGCTTTAACTAACTGTAACCCTCCAGCCTTTGAAATGTTTCTAATATCTTGTCGAGGTCCTGACTGATACTGAGTTTTATACATAAATGGTTTTACAGTGACTTCAATCCACTGTTTATATTTTCATGTTTAAGGATACATCCGTTACCACTCCAAAGTCCATCTATTTTTCAAGAAATATTTTGAGCATGTTTTATTGAACGTAACAGAACTTTAGTTATACAGTAGACAAGCTGAGAAAGTGCTGAGGTGAGGTGCTCACACAGGATCTTATTTATGTTTGTAAACCATAAAAATGTTTTTACATCTTTAAATTATTGATATTGTCACTGATTTACAGGAATAATAGACTTTCAATGGAAAAAGGCACAAAAAACAAATTGGGATAACTGTTCTGAGCAATTATCACTAAACATTTGTAAATTTCTACAGTCACCTCTGTCTTTTTTCTTGTATTTTGGATTCCTGGCTGTTTTATCATTTTGGTAATTAAACAGTAGTAAAAGTCAGAATTATAGCTGAATTTGTGGTAAATAAAAAAAATATCTTCAATTATCACCAACCATTACTTTAGTTTATTACTTCCTGCTTAGCCAAAGGACAGGATCTGGAAAATATAGTTTCAAATGTTCATTTGTATGGTTGCAAGCATCCTTTTAAGGGATAAATTCGCTGATGTTCAATTCTTTTGTTCCGTGTTTGGTGTGTACGGTGACAAAGGGCAGAGGGAGAAGGGTGCTGTTATGTAACATACAACACAACCAGACAAAACAAGACATTTATGGTGAAAAATGGTTCTAAAAGTAAAAATATAAGGTAACCCCTGCTAATTGGTCCAACCTGAGGGGAAACTGCCATGGCCCATTACAAATTAGCAAGACATTTAGATTGTTAACATTTATTTGTTAGACCTGATATCAGGAGACAGATAATGCCATTATTTCCCCCCCTGTCCTTTTAAGAACAGTGATCTTGTGTGGTCTGTCTCGTGTCTGTTTTCTTTTTGCTCAGTAGCCTTGACTCAAACATGTTGTATCTAAAAAGGCTGCATATGTATGTGGTCTCTATATTTACCAGGTAAAATGGTGTTAGCTCTTTGTTCTACAAATGTGTATCAAGCAGTAATCTCGCTGCAAGGTGACATTACTTGGGTAATGTTAGGTAATGGGTAATGCTCAAGTCCTTTAGCGTACCTGGTTGTTGGCAGGCTTGTATTTGAGTCCTGGCTTGTTGAGAATGGCTTCAATTTGCTCCTTGTTGAAGTTGGAGACACCGATAGCTTTGACCAAACCAGCGTCCATCAGTTCTTCCATCCCCTGAGAAAATTGACAATAAAAGACATGTTTACTCTCGGCTGAGTTTAAGTTTAGCGACTCTGGTTACTAAAACCAGTATGAGCTCCCGAGATGTCATCCAAACATAAAAAAAAATGTCATACAGTGGCAATAATTTGCTTCCACTGCTTTGCTACGGTCAACAGCTCACTGATCTCAGATTTTAAGATTGCACTAGTCTAAACTGGTCTCAAAATACCCTGCTTAGATCCCTTAAACTGTAGCAACTTTTTGTGCATTTCAAAGTTCTCTTCTCCTTCTTCAGTCCTTGAAAAAGTTGGTTATGAACAACAAACAATTTACACGAGCAGAGTAGATCTTGACAAATTCTAATTTGGTTTTTAATCTTAACATAGTACAGACACTTTGCTGGATATCTGTGATAACCAACCTATGGCTGCTAACACTGGGCTTATGTCCACTTAGTTGTGGATCCTATTTGGTTTCAATGTACATGCCCCCACTGGGTAAAACTGTGTGTTCAGTTCTAAAAGAAAAATACAAGCAAGAGTAAAGGAAGACATTTATTTTCCTGTTTTATATTTCTTTTTGTTATTTTCCTGGTCATGAAGAGTTATGTTCGTATAGTGTTCCCAACAAGTTTTACCTTTTTGAATCTTCCGTCTGGTATAGATGAGTGTTTTTTCTGTTTAACTCACCTCCCATGTCTCAAGGAAGTGAGTATCATCACTGATTATCTCTCCTGTGCTGTCGACAGGAAAATCCTCACCGCCAGACTGTAACATGACAAAAAAATAACAGCCCTAAGGTTTACACTACATTATGATTTGGTGGCTTATTCTTAGATGTAACAATGACCTTCATACTTCATCCAAAACATGACTGCAGATAGCATAGTAAAAGGGCATTTAACATAACGACTGCTCACACCAATAGACTCCACCAGCACGCAGAACACAAAGATTCATTTGTCTGTTTTCACATTTCTGGGTAACAACAGACATTAGTTTGCCTACCGGAAAACCCATGGGCCAGTGCACTAGATAGAGGTCTAGGTAGTCCAGTTTAAGATCACTGAGAGTCTTCTCACAGGCTCTCCTCACCAGGGACTTCTCATGGAAAGTGCACCAAAGCTATGAAATGAAATGACAGAGCAGTCAGTGAGCAAACATGCATATTCAGGAATTCAGTACCAAAAAACAGTTTGTACTTAGTACCAATATATATATAAACAGGCAGCATCAATTTCAATGTTATTTTTGTCTGTGTGGCATTAATAACAATAAGGACACGCATATGTATTTCACGCAACAACAACTCACCTTGCTAACGATGAAAAGATCCTCTCTCTTAACCACACCGTCCTTAATCATGGCCTGAACACCCTCTCCCACCTCTTCCTCGTTGTGGTAGATATACGCCCCATCAATGTGCCTGTAACCTGCTGAGATGGCTGCTTTCACTGCCTCTGTAACCTTACCAGGGCCAGACTAATAAAACAGGACTGGTTAGCAATACGGAGTGTGACTACTATTGACCTTGTAGCTTACCTTAACAGCAACTCTGTGTCCTCTAGACATACTATACAACAACATCATCACGGTAAATATTTATTTGTAGACTGGCGATATCCATATATGATATCTGATCCATTTTTAGATAGTTGAAATGTAGCACTTGAGGATCAGCTCCAGTTAATATTTTGTGCCTAGGCAGGAATATTCGCAATACCTACAGTATCATGCCATTCTTTTATGGTAGGAGTCTGTATCTACTCATCAGCCCCATCTATTTCATTGCCAGCACTAATTGCCCATATTATTATATATTCTATAGAAGACAAAAGCAAGTACAGTAAAGCGGGAAACAATAGGGTTCTCAGATATTATAGATACTGTAATAATGTTGCTAACCATAAGTACACAAAAACTCGGGTTGTCCCTGATGTCCACGAATGAAAGGAAATTTGCTGTACAAGCTGTGTAACGGCTGATAAAAAGCAAGGCAAGCACTGTAAGGATTAGGTAACACAATTGTTAGTGCCTATAAAAAAAACAGCAGCCTAGAGTCACTGCGACTTTAGTGGATGACACTAAGTGAAATGTCTATGCCCCCTAACTTGACCCAGCCCACGACAGTCAGGTTTCTAGTAACCTGCTATTTAAGTCCACCAGGCTTTAGCCTAAAGGTCGGTGCTACATGGCCTCTGGTCAAAGTGACGAAAACGTCGACTGGTAGACTAGTAGTAATTTACGTAAAAATGACTTTGAAATATCGGCAGGTATTTGGAGTTTTAACGACTATTTTATATAGTCTACGGGCATGCTCTCTTGTGACACGCCCAGCTAACTAGCTTCCTAACCACGTCAATTATTAAATGATGTGAGGCGGGATAGCAGAGTAAAAATAAAACGCACCTTCCATGTCCCCAGTCCGACAATGGGCATTTGTGCACCGGTGTTCAGTTTCACCGTTGTTGCCATTTCGCCGAAAGACGTAGAGAGCCCGCGTGCGGTCCTGTCGGTCGAGGAGAAACAGCAAGGGTAGAGCACAGATTTTAGCAGAGCTGCGGCATCGTCGATCGATTAATGGTGCCTTGTAATTCCTTTGACATTTAGGTTAAGTGAGGCCACACCCTGCAGGAGCCCCGCGGTCCCGTCAGTCCGGTTTTAATAGGCAGTATCGTCTAAATCGCGGGGTAATAGTGATGTGGGGGACCGTGGCAAACCCAGGCACCCTTTTTTCTTAACTGAGACTGTTGGCGTTGTTAGCGGTAGAAGAAGTTTAAGTAAAACTGGCACACTGTAAAAAAAAAAAAAAAAAAAAAAAATACTCTGTTATAACAAGTTCTGCATTCAAAACTGTGTTTAAGTAAAAGTTACCTACAGGTATTATATTCAATTGTGCTTAAATTAAGGCTAGTGAAAGGCTGTTCGAGGTGTAACTAATTTCCAATTTTAATAACTTCATTTATAGCTGGTTTAATCAATAATAATGCATCATATTTATTAGTTAACCATATGTTTTGTGTACAATGCTAAAGAACGAATTACTACCCACGTCAGATAAATGTAGAAGAATGAAAAGTACGATATTTAAAATGAAGCACAAGTATCACACGCATGGAACTTAAATGCAATACTTCGGTAAATACTTCCCGCTACCGGTGTTAAGAAGGCTGCTGAACCCCGTGGATGCAATAATTCTTAACTTAACTGCAGTTTACTAAGCCACTCGTTAATTCATTTGGTTGCATTCCACTGAAACGCACGACAGAACTACGGTGTGCAGCATTTAGATACGTTTTGCAGGTTGTTTTAAATGTATTTTTAAACGTCTCTGTGCAATTAAAGTAGGATGATTGGTGACCCCTAAACAATTTCCAAGGAGCCAATATAGCTTCCAGACTAACCACACCAAAATAAAACCTGCTTTGTGCCTTTTTCTTCAAGCTTTTGTTGGTTCTGCCACTGAACCATTAGAGGGCACCATTACCACACTTACCAAACGTGAGACTGTCTCCTCAAATTACCCAACTGAGGCTCTAAAGTAACATAATTATATAATTACATACATTAGCAAATTTGGGCAGTAATTACAGTGACTGAAATGATTGATCAGTACTGTTCATTTCACTTAAGGCTCTCATAAACCTCATGCTCACATCCAATATTTTATTTAATTTCTCTCCATAGAGAAAAATGCTTTTTGAACTAACATCAGGTCATTGTCCAGCATATTACAGAGATTACATTCTTTTTAATCCGTCTTTATTATTTCAATTACAACTTCCCCATGGCATAATGCTTACATTTTAAAGGAGATGTGCGCCATTGTGAACGTATACACACACACCAGCCTTAAACCCTAAGGGACAACTGAGAGAGGGAACAAATACAAGGTGTCTTTTTTTTTTGGTCAACATCAGATAAAAACCTCACAGACCTTTAACTGAGCCATTCAACACTCTGAGAAGAAGATAAGAGAGGGAGAAGAGAGCGATATAAAAAACGTACAAAGGGAAAAGTTATGGGAGCCAGCAACCACTGTGTACCTCACAATGGCTCTCGCTAAAGTTTGTGTCTCTTTTGATCTTCTCCCGGCTGGATGCCTGCTTTTCAGGCCATGTCGCCTCTGATGTCACTTCAGACACAGCAGGGCCTTTTGCTTGCCTGCAAACTGTCAAAGTACCCCAGGAATCAAACACTGTCGCATGCTGGCATGATCAAAGACCCACAGGTAAACCAGACACAAGACACAGCCACATACAATTGCCATCTGGGGGTGGGGTTGGGGGTTCATTTCAGAGGCTCTTATTTTGGGTCTGCAGGCAGGTACCATTTCATTGTACCGAGTTCATCGATTAGAATGAAGGAAAAGAGAGACAACCAGGCATTTGAAGATACAACAGAGGCCCAGAATAAAACCAGGTGCCTTTCAAGGAAACTTTTGGACAAAGAGTGTCGACTTAGGCAAGGTTTCCGAGTGTGTCTCTCAAAGAATCTGAAGGAAAAAGGGGGAAATATTCATAAGCTATAGACAGAGAGGGATGGTGGTATGACAAATAAATATATAGATCACAATGAGCTACTGTCTCCTTTTCTATTATGTGTAGCCATAATGAATCCTCAGTGCAGCTGGTGGTGTCTATTCTTTCGTAGGCTGTACATCAGATCAGACACTGATCTGGGTCGATCTGGGTCATAATCTCCGCCCATAAATCTAATGTCAAATATCAGCTATTGCCGAGTTTGCTCACGCACTCGCATGCTGCATATTTTGTCTATCCAACAATAACAAGATCAGGGCGAGAAATCCCTATGTCATAAGTAAATCAAGGTCATTTGTCAAGCGCATGGCATGTTCTTGGATATAAGGGAGATTATTCGGCCTGATTTGAGCCCTGCAGAGATCATGGAAAACATTTCTTTAAAACCTACAATAGTCCCACTAATATCTGGATTAGGTAGACAGTCTAAATTGATTGAAAGCCAAAACTATTAGTCGATTAATTCAATTGACGATCAGCAACAGTTATCTGCAACAATTTTGACATTGATCAGTTGTTTACATTATTTTTTAAGCCAATATGACAAAAAATTACTTGATCTAGCCTCAAAAATTTAAATATTTGCTAGTTATCTCTGTCTTCTGTGAGAGTACATTTAATGTTTTGGATTTGGACTGTTTGTCAAACAAAAAAAGCAGTTTGAAAATGTCACCTCGGGTTCAGAGAAGATGTGCTGCAAATCTTTCATTATATTTTGTAATATTTATAGACCGAAAAGCTAGTCACTTAATCAAGAATGAAAATAATGGTTAGCTGCAATGTTAAATTGATTCTATTTGCAGCTTAAAATATGATAAAAATATATCATACAGCATATGATCAAAAAGATAGTGGAACATATACATGTGGCACATGTTCAATATTACAATAACAATTGTTCATCCATGCAGAAGACTTTAGAACATTCTGTTAATGTAATTTTATAGCATTTTACTGTTACATGTGAAATTGAATCTTATGTTTCTATTGCACTAAATCAGTTAAGGCAATTTTAGCAATGTAACATGGCTACTACAGTTTCATACTGGCGTATTATGTGAGGAAAAGCGTCACCACTACAAGCATGTACGCTCTGACGTAAAACCCATCTAATTTCAGACAACAGAGGACTTTAGTGGCAATGCTGTTGTTATGTGAATGGTCACATAGCATTAAAATTGTGTTAAAGCCTTGCTAATGTGAACAACAGAGGCCAAGAGAATGCTGCCGCGTCTACCAGAATAGTTCAGACGATTTGTTTAGAGTAATGTCATGGAATGTATGTGTGAAAGGGCTTTTATAATAACTTAACCAGCATGTCCGGAGTTTTTACTAGTTTCTTCTTCTTAGCATTCCGATTCCCTTCCCTCAGCCGTCAGATCCTGGAAGCAAGTATTTGTGAACAGGGCTCGTTTGAAAGCTATAATATTACACAGTACACAATAAAATATGGTGTCTTGTCAACCTACTCTGGAATACGGCACTATGAGCAAACATGCTCACTGAAATACTTCAATACATACTTGTATACTCACTGAAACTCCAGGCGTGTTTTTTTTTTTTTTTTTTCAAGTTTCACAAGAATTGCAACTGTGCAAAAAGGTTATAAATCAAATGCAATTTAGCCACAGTGGCGGCGTGGCGTGGCGTCAGTTGGGCGATGCGTCCACCACTGAAATATCTCAACACATTTTGGTCGGATTGCCATGAAATTTGGACCAGACATTCATATTCCCCTCAGGGTGAACTATAACATTCTGAGGAATGTTAGGATGTTACTTACTTAATTATTTTTCCCCTCTTCCACTAACGGGTAACTTGACATCTGGGCTTGTTATACTTTAATTTTGTAACAATGTAATGAACCTTTGTGTCTTTAGCTTTCTGCTCAAGTGAATCCATACTGTGCTGAAGCTTTGTATTGTCCAAAATGATTTCAGATTTCTGGTTTCAGATTATCATAACAAGTGATTGTGATTATTTCATAATAATTAACAGTGAGTGGGATTGTAACTTTTAGCTATGTAGATCTTCCTGATCTGGTATGGATCCAAAATAACCGCTATTGTGTATTTTACATATATCCTGTGGACACACACATATACCCACATAGTCTTGGCCTTGTCGGTGAGCAAAGGTGTGTCCTCTCTGGCCCCTCAGACATGGTTTGGTTTTTGGCTTGATTAACCACTTAGTTCAGTCTCTCAGACACAAGATTGCAGGGAAAAAGCAAGTAATGAAGTGCTTTTGAATTTGCATTCCTGAGAGCTTTCGCAGACGCCTTGATTTCAGTCTGCCTCTGCTGTTTGTTCTTTGTCAAGAGATGTCTGCTATTTTAACGGTAACATGTAACAAGTGTCCATCCAGCCTCCTCCATATTGCTCCCTCATCAACCTAACTGCCATGAATAAACACAATCAACATGCAACTTAAAGGGAATTTGGGGGCTTTTTCTCTCAGTTCGTCACTGATGGGTTGTTCATCATTGTCATTATGCAGATTGCAGTGTGGCCACGAATGCAGTATCAGAGCCCTTTTCCTCTAGAATGAAATGTCACCGTTTCATAAGACTGACCAAAAACACTTGTGTTTTTTGTTCTTACAAGCTGAGCAGCGCTGATCAGTTATGGACAAACTGTCTCAAGAATATGAAATTAACAGCATTCAGTCTACACTTGAAAGTCAAGCCTTAATATTTACTATCGACCTTGACAACAACATCAAAGTGTGAATGCTGCATTATCGGCTGAAGTATCTTGTAATTTACCAGGTAAGTGCCATGATTTTGTTGAGAATTTCCAGAAAAATTCAAACGTTTGCAAAGTTATATACAACAGACAATATTGTAAAACTAACATTTGTTTTTGTAACTTTTAAAGTTTTTAAATCTATTGGATTTATGGGTAACCATGATTATGCAACACAATGACTTGCAAGAATCAGTGATTATTTCTGTCTTGGATATAGGGGCAGGTGACAAACAAGCTTCCCTTTGCACCCCGCTCCTGGGTGCTAGAAAAAAGAGGAAACACAATCTGGTTTAAATCTGGGGGCCTTTCATTGGTCAGTGCTTCCAGGAATGATTAAACATCAGAATGGACGTAGATCAACAAGCAAGTTAAATAGAAGTTGGATTTTGGAGTAGATAAGTAGACACATACTATACCAAGGGGACCTGTCTTCCATAACCTCTGAACTAAAGGTAATTTAGATTCCCTTTTTTTTGTCAAATACACAGACTAGCAAATAACATAGTCCTGTAATTATACGGTGTGCTATAATGTGTCTAAGGGATAAAGAAGCCCATCACCACATTTCTCCACAAGCAGCATCCTGTTTTAACAGGAAGTTTGTTAGTGCCAAGTTGGAATGTTTTTGGATGTAAGGAACACTTTTTTTTGGCTCTTAAATCCATGTATTTCTTGTTCATAGATATCTAGAGATAATACAAAATTTAAGAATGCATATATTTTGGTTAGATAAGGGCACTTTTAAAGAGGGACACATACTTCTCTGAGATTCCTGAGATGGAGATTTTGGAGATGAAAGAGAATGTTTACTATAATAATCTGCCCCAGGTTATTGTTATAGTTATGCTATCTGACAAAACAAAGACCTGTCATTTTGTTACTGTATATCGTCTCAAGCATCTGAAATAAATGGATTTTAATTATTGTTACTGCATTATTTTTCTTTTTAAAATGGTTTTTGTCTAAATACTTTTCACAGTCAATGCCATGTAATTTTCTAAATTTTTACTTAGATGTAAAAATGGTAAATGGACTTTTGCTCCTCTCTGTACTCATATTATTTCATGAAATTGACTTTGTAAAAGATTACCATGCTGCATTAGTTCTTGTGTCCCTCATGTCACTTTGTAAACATCTTGTCCTAGCGTGAGCACGTTGTATGTTTGTTTGAGTGCAGCTTTGAGAGGTCAGAATGACAAAGCGGGAAAATCTTTAAAGTTCCTCATGGGGTACTTCCTCATTTTTAGTCACCTGATATTATTTACAATATGGAAAAGAAAAAAACCCTGCGAACTTCTCCAATCTTGCATCATGGGAAAGATGTTTTCAGAGCTGTGTATGCGTGTGCATGTTTGGGGCTGGGGAGGGGGATATCCGTGTGGATAGAATGAGCCAAAGGGCAAAGAAGGTGGTCATGTGTAAAGGCCTCATGGGACGATGAGTCACAACCACGATGACTAGATCGTTTTTTTTCCCCTCAAAGTATTTTGAACAAAATATCTGTCAGAAATAATCCTAGAAAGCAAAGAGGCTGAATTGAGGATTTCAGTTTTTTGAGGATAGGAGTGTGCAATAGCAGAGATGTGTGCCGTGCCACATGGCTGGGTGTATGTTCAGAGGATGGGGTGCAAACTTGGTGTAGTGTGCAGCGCTGCTTTGAAATTAGGGTTTGTGCACAGGGCACTCCATGAGTATTGCTATTTTATTGAGAGATCATTCTTGTCTGAGTCATGGCTTGACAGGAAAGTCATTTAGAAACAGCTGATGACACCCACACACACACGTCTTCTCAAACATTTGTGGACTTTTTTTTTCTTATCATAGTTTTGCGGAGCCTTAAGTTGCAGTTTCACGAGGGAAATGATGAAAATGTCTTTTTTTAAGATGTTGAATGAGTGCATACGACACCATCTAGTGCTTAATCTGGAAATGACAACTTGGATTTGAAATACATTTCAAAAGAAGTACATTATTGCATTTCTTTATGCCCTGTCCATGATTGTTTCCCCTTAAAATGAATTATCTGGGATAACAAAAACAAAAATAATAATCATAATAATGTCAATGATGAAACCTATTGTATCAGTTTTTTTATTTAGTGTTTGCACAGTCTAATAGAGAGATGTGTGTAAGAAGCAGTGGGCAGGAGGGCGTAATGTGCTGGAAGAATGTAAACATTGTCTGCTCTGAGGACTGACTTCAAAGTCAGACTTTGGCAACCTCCTCTCAGCGGTGGTGCACCGCCTTGACCAATGAAAAGTGAAAGTGAATGTTCATCCACGGTCTACAGTCTCTTCCTGAAAACCAGTCTTTGAAGTCACAGAATGGATCTGATTGACTTATGGAGAAGTAGACACATACAGAATCTCTCAATTTAGAGAGAGGGGTCTAGCGAGAGGTCTAAAGAGTATTTGCTCTCTTTCCTTTGTACAGACTGGTTTCACACACGTTCTAAAAATTAACTAGAGGAGAGAAAGACCATGATAAATAATCTTTGGTCTTTATGTGACAGGTGAGAGCGCAAGGTGTTTCCCAAGCGCTTATAACTGAAGTATATGATCATGCAGACGTGTAGTTTACAGTTCAAGTGGAGATGCTCAAATTTTAAATTAAAATCGTGTATAAAAAGTAAATATATTAATTGCTTAGTGATGAGGAAAATTACTGAATTAAAACCAAATATTTTAATTTTTACTGGTAATGCAGATAATATCTGCTATAAAGATGTTACAAATGTCATGTAAAGGCAATAAATTACTCTTGGGAATGCCATTTCATATCCGTTTGCACCAGTAGACTACATGGATATTCATTAGATCTTGCAAGCATCAACAAACAATATAAGAATTAAGATGCGACTCTGTCCTGTAAGCATTCACATTACATATTATAAAGAAGTTTTCTGGGATCCAAATCATATGTTTTTGTGCATGTTATTTCTTTATGCTAAAAGATGAATCTCTGCTAATGTCTGTTTTTCTTTTACCCTCAAATACTGATGTCTCAAAAATCCAGTATTAGTCAGGCTCTATTGCATGCTATCAAACAGCCACATCAGAACTTACAGAGTTTTGAGACAACTTTACACTTTCACTTACTAGTATATTGGCCAAATTATTACTAGAAACTAGGCTCTAACACATTAATACATTGTTTGTATAGAGCTTCTTTATGTCACATTGCCCCAGTTTAAGCTGCCCCAGACATGCCTGTCTGTCTTATTTGCAGCGACTTGATCAAAGATCTGTTTAGGCATCAAAGATTGTCTTATATGAGATTAGTTGCTATATCATCATTATTATTATTATTACCTGAGGTAAAGAGAGGTAAATGTTAGTTATGGGTTTTAATTCTGTTATTTCTCAAGCAATAGCAAGTCAAATGCAGTTATAGTTGTCCAGAGGCTACATGTTGAGAGGTACGCTAAAATTTAAAGTGTCTGTATTTGCAGTATGATTAATGTATTATGTATAATCCATGGTATAATCCATCTACAAAGATGATAGAAGAAGATCAATAACCCTGTAATTCTTTTTCTCTTCTCTTTTATCTCTCTATTGTACTGTTTTTGGACTTTCAAGTGCAGCTTATTAAGTTTTTAGGGAACTAAAGCAGGGTTAAACTAAAGTGAAATATTGAAATATAAATTTCTATTTTATCTCATACACATTTTGCATGACTTCTTTAAAAAGCTAGGCAATATCAAAGTTCTAGTTTAATGATAGGAGTCAGAGCAAACAGTTGAGGAACAGCTGAACCGCACAGGTTTAGAATGCAGCTCTAAAGGGTGACCTCAGCTCTTCACACAAACTGAATAGTCTCTGGAATAATGACCTTGTATTAGGAGTGTATGTTAAGAAGACTTTACTGGTGTGATCAGTGATAGAGGCTGGATCTCCTGAGTGTCTGAGCTCTTAATCATTATCTTGGCTCACTGACTCATGTCTTTAGCACTGGGAGCAAAAAAACTCTCGCAGCGGCCTTGTTCCCGACGCGATGGGACGTCGGGAGGGACAATAAGAAAGAATTAGCGGTGAAAAAAGCAAATAAATTGGTGCTTCGATACATGACAGCGCAGCAACAAAGTCCACTGTGGATGAGAGGGAGAGCTAGAGACATAGAGAGGAGGAAGGAGAGAGATAGGCCTTGATGAAAATAAATAGTGGAGCTCAAAGGGAGGCAAGGGTTGAGCGGATTGGAGGTGATGATGAGTGGAGAGCTGTACAAAGCTGTACATCTATGGGAAAGGTTTTAATGAGGCCAACGTCACTGTGTGTGTGTGTGTCTGTGTGTCTGTGTGTGTGTGTGTGTGTTTTCTCATCTGTGACACAGACACTCCGAAAATCCTCAGCAATGATACTCCAAACTTCCTGTCTCCACGTGGGTGGGTGAGGGTTTGTGTAAGTCTGTAATGTGGACAGACAGACAGACAACTTGGGATTACCCGCACAATTTACGTTGGTTTTTACTGTTATATGTTACTCACCTAGAGGGAATTTGTCACGGCTGACAAATAAACTAGTCAGACCCCAGAGACATTAACCAGGCCTGAAGCGTAAGCAATGCAGCACGATCGCCTGTTGTCTTTCAGCAACAACGAGGCTTTTTATAGCTGTAAACCCTACGAGAAGCAGGAGGCCTTTAGATAACCGTCACTTCTCAGTGGGAATAAAATGAAGTCAAACACGGGTAACACTTGTTGAACAACGAGGGGATCATTAGGTGTTGGTCTCGTGAGTTCAGGACATCACAGTCACACTGTTTATAGCATTATGTGGTCATTCAGCAGACAGTCAATACTGAGCCGTGCTGGCTGGGGTAAGCTAATTAAGGGGAGGAGAACACCAGAGACTCTCAGGACAAGCCTCCCAGTCAGGATTTACATTAAACCAGATTATGTCTTAAATGGCTTCCTAAATTTTGATTAGAGACTTCTTGACTTTGGAATCCTGGACTACGTTTAATGAGATTAACTACAACAACCAATGTTAGTCCTTAGTAATCAGAGTATGGGAATGCTGCCTCGGCCTGAGGGTGCTCATTAAAGGAACACATTACCGACAGTCAATAGTTTGGTGGAAATGGGGAAATAAAGACGGACGAAATAATAGAAATAGAAAAAAAAACACACACACACACACACTCATTACTAAAAAACACACACACAATAAAAAAGGCTTTACAAGTATTATGCTGATTAACAACAACACAAAATCACTATAGATAAGAAATTAGTAAAGTATATTAGAGTATCACTCATCTCTCTAATGGATTCCTTTTACAATCTGTATAAGGAATGTTGAGATCATGGTTAAGGATGAGCTTAATGCAAGAGGATTAATGCAGCCATAAATTTTTCCCGTATTGTAAATTTTTCATGTGAATACTGTACCAATAAAAACAAGGAACAATTCAATTAAAAACCAGAGTTTTAGAAACTAAACTTGTGAATTTCAAATTCCAGAGCCACACATCTCGCAACAAAGGGTTGACTGAATTACAATTGGAAGCAGTTGCTTCTTCCAGTGTTGCCAACATTGGATCAACAATCCTCATTTATAACACTTTTACACACAAACCCTGTGTGGGACCTGAGATAATGAACATTGGTTCAGTTTGCGATCTGCGTTTAACTGTTCACACCAGACTGCTGGTTTTGGGTAAATATGTGGCTATGACCCTTAACTCAAGTAAACCAAAGTAAATTGCAATGTTTTACACTGGAGATGATAACTAGAAGTGGTTAAACCTATAGTTATTATAAAAACCTGTGTTCATTGTTCATACGAAAGCTCAGACTGGTCTTAAACCCAGGTTGGGAGAGTTTTAAGTTTTCCACAAGCCATATGTCAGTGACAGTTGTGCCTCTCCATGGCCAGTGGTCTTATTATTCCAATCAAAGTCCCTTATGTCAAGATGCTTTATGTCACCCGAACATGAGAAAATATTAAATTTAATTTCATTAAAATTACAGCGTAACACAATTACAGCAATAACCACATTCTATTTTGAGCCATATCAATCAAATACATTTTCTGTGTTGATGCATACAATAAAATAATAATATCAAATTAAATGGTTCAGTATTGGCAGTCAAACTCAAATGTATGAAATTTAAATATAATGACTGAAGGTATGTATTTTATTTCTGACCCTGAGCCATTTGACCTAACTACACACATTATGGGTTAGTAATGGTGCTGGGTAACTGGGTGACAAAAGCCTGGTTGAGTGACATTCCCATACCCATAAAACAAAGCCAGTCAAGCCCGTTAATTGTTATTTAAAAAAGATGCTCTGCTCATGGGCTAACAGAGAGGCTCACAAATCACAGACAAAGACTCAGGCCAAACTCACACAAACAAACCGGTTGTTCCAAATGACCATTCTTGTAGGAATGCAACTAGGTGGACAAAAACCCCGTCTCTACGTTTACAAAAACCTGTTCTCTCATGCCCGGTCCACGTCATCAACACATTTTTACACAGTGCCTAGAACTGCCTGGCAAATTCTGCAACGGAGGTATTCTGCAATGTTGGTGACAGAATAAAGTCAATTAAATGCTGTTTGCACCATGCTTGGACAGCCAGGCAGCCATATGCCTTGCCAATTAACCTCGCACATAAGGAGAGAGAAGGAGAAAGAAGAGAGAGAGAGGCAGAATCTAGACACCGAGATTATAATCACACATCTTCTTCTTTTTTACCTAGCTTCTCTTTGTGTTCAATCAGTTCTGCATAGTAGCAAATGTACAAGACTCCTATTTTGCATGTATTCTCCATTAGTACTCCAGTGGCAGTGACAGCTAATTTGCACTCAAATATCGTAATTTAGATATGAAGTACTTACTTACTTGCATACTTGTGCCCTTGGCTCCCCTTGGGACCATCGGCTGTTGATGACTTTTCCCCATCTAATGCAGTTCTGGGCAAGTTTCCTTTAGAAAGTGGGTAATTTTGAAAGTTGTCAAATCTGACAGCAGACATCGAGGCTCCCGGGTAGAAAGTAAAAAAAAAAGAGCTAAGACAAAGTCAATATAGTTACTGTACTTCTTTGGGTATCTATTTATGGTAAATACGTCATTTGGAGGCAGAAGGAAAGGACTCTGCTATAGATGGCTACAGTGAATATTAGTAAGTAGTCTGGACATGACAGACATACCACCCTGTGGCTAATATGTGCTGATGTGGTTCAAAATCTGCAAAGTGTTCCTTTAATGTTTTGATATTGGCCGGCTTTTAGGATTAGCAACCTGACAAACTATGGCTTTGTAACCATTTTTACTGATGAATGTACCTGACTGTAAATGTATTCAAATCGGCAAATTCACAAACACACACACAACCACATCCACCCATGCATCTAACTTCTGCCCTCTCATCTCCCTCTCCTTAACAAGTTAATCACTGCAGGGCTCCAGTCTGTTTCCATTTTTTATGAGTGCATGAGTTAAAATTTCACGTGGTTGCCATTGGTGACCATTAGGCTGTTTTGGTGCCCCATTGGCATGGTCACTGTGTTAAACTGAGTTCCTGCCTGCTTCTTTTCAGCGGTTAGATGAGAGTAATCACTCAACGGAGGAAAATGAAGTGGTCATCACGTTCAACACTGCCTATAACAGCAAAAGAAGAACGGCAACCAAATCATGTGCTGGTGCGACCAACTGAGAAAGTTGGTAGCATTGGTTGTGCTACCAAGTTAGTCTGGAGTACTGAGAAATTCAAGACTAAATCATGATTTAATAAGGATTATGTAACAATTTCATTACTTAATTGTTGTTTCTTTTTTTCTTTTTTTCTTTTTTCCTTAGATACGGTTCCGGGTTGTCAGAAATGTTCCAGTCGTACTCCAGCCCAAACAACCAGTGGGTGATTAGTCAGAGAGATGATGGACAGGGTTTATATAATTCTGGACCACACCCACATAGCTGGCCTCAATTCCATCCCGCTTGTCCCTCCGGCACTGTTCATCATTCTCGCTCCCAGTGTCCCTACGGTGGAGCCTACACCAGAGCACAACCCCCTATTTGGCACCAATCCGAAAACATATGGAAGGTAGGTAGACACAACAGAATATCATGGTAACACTGTCCTATTCAGAATGTTGAAAATAAATTAATAAATCACAATCATAATTATTGATGACTCAATTATGTGAGGGTCTACAGGGTGCTTTGAGCTAAATGCGGAAGTTTGCATGCTAACATGCTTTCAATTACAGTATTGATGGTTCACCAATATTAGGTATCCATCTGTGTTATACTCAAATATTATTTTACATTTATATTAATGCATCAAATTCCAGGAAATTAAAGTATAATGATACAGTTCCATTGTTCTAAAGATCAGAACAAAATCTTATATTAATATATTTCTATATGCCCATAGTTGGTATGTCCCGTGTCAGTTTTTTTGTACATTTAACTCCCTTTGTTCCTCTCAGTCTCTTCACATTGAATTTATAATGCAGCAGACAAAAGCTGTGATTGTTATATCAACACCTAACACCTCCTGTTTAAAAGACCTACTATCAATATCAATGTTCTTGTCCACATGCTTCCCCTAATAGCCCATACATCACCACAGGTATATAAATGCTAAACTGTCGGGTTGAAAAAATGTTGTCACATGTTTAATTGCAGAGTTCCATCAAATGCATCAGCTGTCATAAATATGAAACCACACCAGGTCGTAAACACAGCAGGCCTCCTCTGGGGAACCTCCTCCTGCCTGCTGCATGTAAACAACATCAATGACACATTTTAGCCTATTCATCATAGCTGTTTAGAGGCGTTTGAAAAAGGGTTAATGAAACAGGGATGTGATCACTGTTATACATTTTATTGATATTGGTCTTTTCAAATGCTACTTACAGTGGTAACAGGTGTCTTCTTACAGTATATGTGTAACCATCTGCCTCTTAATTACATTCTGTTACTACATTGCTGTTGTTCACACACGTCAGGAACCATTTGAATGAACTCTGTGTTTTAGGGGACATTTCTTTTGACTTCGATCTCATTGTCCAGGCAACTAAAAACCCCCACACACAATGTGCTGACAGATCACTGAGCCATAACTGGCTCCTGCAATTACTTTATGCCATTGGATGTATGCATACTGTTGTGTTTTGTTTTTTGTATTTTTATTTTAAGATTGCACAAAGATTGCAGGTCTCACCTGGGATTTAAAAAAAAATCACAACTATTTTCCAGCATTGCTCTGATGCAAAAGTGAGACTGAATTTTTTATGTTTGGGATATGGTGAGGCTATTGTGAGTAGAGCCAAATAACTCCCAGATCGGCTGTCTCTTAGGCTTTAGGGAGGGAATTTCTGGAAAGGAGATATGAATCAGACTTTTAGAGGAGGAGGAACAGAAAACATCCCTCCATTAGATGGATGACTGATAGACTTCAAAGCATTGTTACAGTATGTTTTTCACTTCTGGAGGAGGCCTTTCATGTGCCAAAGTTGGTCTTGTGTTTGATGTGCGTGTTTGTGTGCATGTGCAAATGCACGTGAGTGTTTGTGAAGTCAATATCTCTCTCAAGGTACAAGTTGGCCCCTTCAGTACAAGAGGAAGAGTGGTTAGGTAGATGCAGGTGGAGGCGGTGGCATAAGGAGGGGGTAGATTCCTTCTCCAAATTAAAAGAACAAAACTTACTAGCACTCTGTGGCCTCGAGAACTGTCTCTATAGTGCTTTTATGACAAAAGAAGCGTGACTGAACTCCACATTTCAAATACTAATTTCTTGTCTTCCCAGACTTGAAAGGTGCCCATTAAACTACCTATGTCCTATCCATTTCCTGAGAATACATATTAAATTCATATTTGATCTAATATGGTGATAAAAACCACAGTGTCTCAGTACACTGAAATGGCTTTCTGCGGAGAATCATAGGTAAGGATAGTTCTAACATTCTCGAGGTTTTTTATGATATAGCTTGCTTTAAGTATATAATATCCTCAGTATGCTCACTTAAATTGCACAAACAGTGTCATGTTAGGCCCGTAGTATGATCCAAAATCAAATCTGATGTGTTCTGAAAATGCTGTCAATACAACATTGTGGATAAATGCCTCTATACACACTACAACTCAAGGGTTGTTTGTCTAATATCCATTGCAGAGCCTGTGAGTCATGGTGGAAACAGACACATAACTTTAGCGTGTTATTGCGAAAATTTCCACAAATTCAACTTGCCAGCTTGTATGCACTGTGGCAATCAAAGACAAATGCAGTGGCTTGACAAATGCCTTTTGCCTGTGAATTTCATTCCTGTTACAACAAAAGATCATTTAAAACCCTTAACTGTGAAGACCCATCGTTTTGCACTGTGGAATTTTTGATTGGAGATTGAAGTGTGATAAAATGGCTGATTCACGTTGGAAACCCTTTCTCGGCCCATCCATAAGGTCAACTACAGCTCAGTGACAGACAGGGGGAGAAGTGAGATGGTGTGTAAAGCAGAAAATGGTCAAAAAGTAGTGAGAAAGAGGCGCAAATTGCAAACATTTTGAGGGGGAAAATATGGCAGAGAAAACAGCCCAAGTAAAAGGGAAGGAGCCATGACTCAACCAAGACTGGTGTGGAGGAAGCAAAGAGAAGAAATAGGTGGAATGCATGAGACAGAGAGAGCAAAGAAAAAAAGAGGAGGGTGTCAGGGCAGCAGGGACACTGGCAGGCCAAAGCATGGGAGAGCAGCGGTGATTGGTTTGGACCACCCATCTGGACTGGCTGAGCGCCTGGGCAGGCTGGACTGCTGTTTGCCTGCTGGACTGGTATGCATGCATGAATGAAGGAACAGAGACAGATAGAAGACCTGTGTAATAATTCAGATAGATGGAACAATGTGGTATCAAAGCTGAACTATACATAGGTAAGGTACTGCAGTAAGGAAGCTAATAAATACGGCTTTTTATTAAGCTGTTGGCATGGAACTGTCATTAACGTTTAAAGGAAACAGTGTTCTTTTATATTCAATAATACTTTAATGGTCTTTTCTTTTAGTAGAGCTTTGTACCACTACAGTGTGCTGGAAGTCAGTTAAAAAAAATCTTCACATTCCACTCTCCACCAAGAAAAGTTAGCAGTTAGAAGTTCTCTGAAATATTCAGGGCCTTGAAAAACAAGATGAAACCTACATTATCAGGGAAAAAAAGGATCAGGAGTCAAAATTCCAAGCATGGAAAAATGATGCTATCTTTATTCTAATGGCTACATTTACATGAATGGTTTCCATGACATTATGTTTTATGGGGCCTGGCCTAATACATACTTACGGATCATATTTTAGATCAGTGGCAATAAACATATTATTCCTTCCACAAGGAAACATCTATCACCATTTATATACTATTTTAACTATCTTTTGATGTTAGAAAGATAGATATGCCATCTTTTTTATATGATTGGGTGATGAAATTGCTTGTTTCAGAGAGATCTTTCTTAGAGGTCTTTCCCCTGACCCCTTCTGATACGTAAGGGTTATTTAAAATACTAATAGGATTAGACAGAATAGCCCTCTTAATACTTCACGTTCGATTCTTTAGTGTCTCACACTGGACATAACTCCATCCTAACAACACACATACACACACATTACCACCCCTCTAGCTGACCCTTGACCTCTTCCTACGCCGATTTTTCTGACAACAGCAGAGATCAAGCCATTAGACTGTCCCCGATAATTGACACACAGAACAAAAACACAGACCACTTCTGGATAAAACATATCATAATCCCTCAAGGTGGGGGTGCAGGGGGGTTTCAAGGCCACCAAGACTGCTATTCATAGCATCCAGGGACATGGAGAGACCTCCGGGAAAGACATTGTGAGGTGTTGGTATGAGACTTGGTATGACGCCCCTGGGAAGAATGGTTATTAATAATGAAGAGGATTGACTACAGTCTAGGGCTTTTGTTACCATCTGTTAATACATTTGGAAACATATGCATGGCGTTGACTAATGCTTTCTTGATGCTGCTAGTTTGAAAAGTGACATGCTAATGTTATACCAAAAAATCTGTACAAATGCAGAGGAAAACAGCCATGTGCCAAATGACACCTGTGCACGGTAGCCGTGCAGATGGAGCAGCAGTCAGGGATCTGATAGCATGTGAACATTGTGTGAAATAAAATGTGTGTATGTATATGTGTATATGTGTTCCCTTGATATGTTTTCTGGCCTTGTGTGTTTGGTTTCACATATAACCAATATCACATTCTTTAGCCCATCATATAATCAGTCATATCTATGTTTGAAATATTATTTTGACTGTTCTGCTCTTTGCTTTAGAGAGAGGGTATTTGGGAAAAATATGCTGTACATACACATTCAAAACATTGAGGATGCACAGTTTTCCTTAGCGGCCCAATTTTAATGACACACTGCACAGCAGTGTATAACACTATGCAATCCTGTCTCCTAAAAATTTTGTTAATTTATTACTAATTTGCAACAGCAAATATGTTTTAAAATACAATATCTGTTCGTAACGACTACATTATTGAACTTTTTTACGGTTATTATTAAGAACTGGCAGCATTTGGTTAAGGTTAGGGAAAGATTGTGGTCTGGTTTAATACTGAAAAGGTTAACAGTGACTTGAAACATAGGGCGTTCATTAACTTTTACCCGAAACCACGATCTTATCCTTAACCAAAATGCTTTTGTTTCTTTTTCTCCGGAAGCAAACCCTGGGCTCTAGAATCAAAACCCCGTGCTTTATGTACCCACCACCCACCCGGACCACCTCCCTGCAAGTCTGGCGCAGTACATAAATATAGGTCCTTCCTTCACTCAAAAAACAGTTGCGTTTGTCACCACAGTGTAACTGGGAAAACAAATTTGGTCCTATATAAACATAATTTCCTGGACACATTGTGGAGATTGCCAGGAAAACACTAGAAATATGTTGTTTATGTTACAAAGTAATCTACCAGAAAGGCTTGCATGTATTTGATTGGCAAATCCACCGCCTTGCCTTATGATACTTCAGCTTTTTTTCTGGACGATTCTGAACTTTGCCTAAGTCTGAATTTTTATCTGCATTTTTTCCTTTCTGATTGGTATAGATACAGTCAGTGAGGGGCAAAGATTGGTACCTGAATTCACCTCATCAGTTGATGGGAAATGGAAATGGAACCATTTTGGGCATTACGGTTTCACAATGTATAGCCTTCACCCGATTGCACCTTTACTGTTAGTGCTTCTAGTTTTTGCAATTACTTCAGGATGTTTTTTTGTTTTTTTTATGTTTTTGGTCACTCAATTCTTTTATCCTACATCAACTTATTATACAGTCTGTATTCACAATCATATTCAGTAGCATACCTGCTTTATACAAAGATAAAAAACTAAAATTACATTCCAAAATGTTTCTTCATATCTCACATAGATGGATGGGATAAGCGTTCAAGTGATTAGGTTTTGTGTGGATAAGATCAAGCAGTAAAGCAATCAGTGAAAACCCTGGTAAAAGACCGTTTGTTTCCTTGTATTAAGAGACGACTGTTAGTAATTACCTTAACAACATGGGCCTCATCAAGCCCCCTGCTATTTACTCCGACTCTTATCTATTCCCATCTCTTTACATTTACTTCATTCTTCCATTCGACCACCATCCCAAACATCTTCAGAATGGGTTCGTGTCCTGTGGCGGTGTTTTTGACTGCAGCCCTTCAGGCGTTTCTCACACTTTTCACAGAGGCATACCGGACTTGGGTGGCAAGATTTTGATTGTGACAGAAAGGATATACTGCTTGTGTTATGAATCACTGACAGAAACTGGAAGCTGACGCTGCACTCATGCCATTTCAACAGAATGGGAAGAATGGAGAAACCTCACATTTTTCCACCTTGGGAGTGTTGACACATTATCCCAAAATGGTTACCTCTATTGCTAGCCTTGTAGTCACACCAGAAAAATAGAATTTAGGCTTAAGATATATATTTCTTAATCATGATGTGATTGTGGCATTATACTCATACACTGAACTCGAAGAACAAATTAAAATCTTGTGAGTTCCTCATTCAAGTGCAATGTTCGCTATCCAAGCTAGGGCTGGGTATTTGACTGAAATCAATATTACAACATCAATGGGGATATTTTTCAGATATTTATATACATAACAATATATTAAATGTAAGCAAAATCATATATAAAATGATCAATATTGATGTTCACTGCAGTGAACTCTGTCACATTGTCATACATTTCAAAATAAGAACCTTACCATGCATAAAACAAAAGCTTCAACAACATATTTGTTCACTTTTAATTATGATGTGTAACAAAATAGCACAATATGATCATAATATCACGATATGATTCCATAGAAAACTGATAAACAATAATATTGTATTAAACTTCCTGACATCTATCTTTACATTTACAGAACATCAGGACGATACTTCTTAAAGATTTAGTTCCTATTTCAACAACACACAAAGTAGCTAGTATACCTGCAACCTTTTGGTTCACTAGTGCCACACTTCCTTTGCTACAAATGCAGGACTAAAAGCCATGCATCTAGTACAGCTATTCATCCAACCATTCAACTCTGGCCATCACTGGGACCACTGCATACTCCATAGCCTTTATAAGATTAATGCAATGGATGGAGCAGGTGTCTGCCAAAATTCCATTCCTATTTAAACCTCCAGGCCCATACCAGCAAACTAATCCTATTAGGCCTAATTGAGTGAAGTCGACAGTCTTTTTCAGTTAAACTAAGTTCACGCACTAATAGGATTCAAAAGGGGGCAAAAAAAGGTACAATGTGTAGAGAGTAGTAGTGTCAGTGTGTGACTGGGGGAGTGGACAGGTTGCATCAGGGAGGAGGTAAACAGGGACTGTTTGTTGAGACCAGTAGAGGCTTCCCGCTGGGTTTGGGGATCTGTATTTAAAGAAGAGGGAGGGAGTGGGCTGGAGGTCTCCCTGGAGGCTAGATAAGCTCAGAAGGGGGGACAAGGGCAACAAAATTAGTATTTGGGAACCCCTAGTGTGTTTGTGTGTATCTGTATGTGTGTGTTTATGATCCACGTGTAATAAACTGTGGGATGTATGAAAATATCCAGTGTGTATCCTTGTATATCAGATCAAAGAGATTAGAAGATTTACATTTTATGTATATATATCACATTTATCTGTAAGTGTGTGTGAGTTTGGGTGGGAATGTACTGAATGCATAAATACTGTCACCTAACTACGCTGTAACATCATAGGAAACACTGATAGAACAATGTACTGGCAAAGTGGCAGAGGAAATGAAAAAAATAATGTGGTTTAAAAGCATTAGTGAAATTGATCTTAATCTTGCAGACATTCATCTGATTGTGGATTTGCGTTGGAAAGTCAAAATAGAGGGACATATTAAATTCATTAAGCATATCATAGGGCTAATGTGATTTTTGTCAATGAAATTTTCATTGTAAAACAGGGAATGCAACCTAGGAAAAAGGCTGTAACTATTTTTTCAACGGGTTTTTATTTGAAAGATGACATGTTCATACGGCAGATATACACAAAACATAGACAATGATGTGCACTGCAAATACGCCTAACTTTCTTTGACTTTTTTATGGGACACATAAGAGCCAAACCAGCACTTTCATTCTCAGTGCTTTTACAGATATCTATGCTTCCATCAAAAACTTCCTAGTTGGAAAGCGACCACAAGATATGATCTACAGTGAAACGTCCTCAAGCCAAAAGACAGTAGGAAATGCCGGGCTAGGCCTTAAAAGAAAAAAAAAAAAAAAGCATGTCACATCATTGAATCCTTCTTGTATTTGGCTTGTGGCTACTACATAATCTTATCAAGGTCCTTTGTTAACGTCTCTCCCCCTTTGTCCCCTGCAGAAAGACAAGATCAGCTGTTGTGATAGGCAAACCTTCACACAGTCACACACACACACCAAATTAAGGAGGTCAGAATGGGACACAGTGTTTAGCCAGTGGCGTCAGTGACACAGACATGGCCTGAGGACCTAATCTTTCAGGGTTGCCCATAGCCAAAGGTGCTACAAGGGACTTCCTTTGAAGAAAACACATCCAAAAGGACTTGAGAGACAAAAGGTTAACATAGGCTTTCATTGATCTTACATGGCCTTCTTTCTTGAAAGACAAATAGGCTACAAAGGGATTGAAGGGACAGCTGACATCTAACTGGAAGTGAGAAAGTAAATGTTATCTAGGTTTTTAAAGTCATAGCACTGAGTTAATAGATTGATAATGATTTCTTTATTACATGAGACTGATTTCTCATAGTAGTGTTAATTTTGGCACCTCATTTTGTTTTAGTTTTAGTCTAAGTCTTTTGACCAAAATGTTAATTAGTCTCTATTTAGTTGTTTGATTGTTGTTAGTTTTAGCATAGTTTTAGTCAGCAAAAACAAAATCCACCAATCAGCCACAACAGGAAAAATATATATATCGTTTTAGTTTAGTTTTTTCCCCCCAATTTCTATGCATTTTCATGGCTACAGCTGTTGTCAAGTGTTCTCATCTATTGTGAGCTTAGCTCGTAGTTTTCATTTTCAAATGAAATGATGCAGTTTTGATCTTGTTTTTGTTGTGAAAAAAACAAAAGGTTGTGAACTAATATTTTTTATCATAGTTTTATCCGTGAAAGAAAAAGATGAGTATGGTATACCACAGAGTGCACAGCATTACAACAAGCTGTGTTATGTTACAAATTAAATTAGTACAGTACATATCTATATACATGTCAGCTGATATAAGTCCAGCCTCATAGTTATTATAATTGAATTATTAATTATCATCAATCAATTTTCAGCTGTCAGCTGCCAAGCAGTCAATTGAATGAGATGCATAGAGAGGTGTGCCTGCAAAGGGAAAGCCCGACCTTGTGTTCACGGGGCAATACCGGCGACTGTCTTATACGGGATGGTAGCTAAGGTTTGTCCCAAAAGTTGCTAGATTTGTCGCTAGGTGCTTTTTTGAAAAAAAGTTGCTAAAGGGGTCTGAAAAGTCATTAAATCTAGTGACAAAGGCGCTAAGTTGGCCTGTACACGCCCCCCTGGTGATGCTACAGAAACTGTTTGAACCAATTCATTTTGAAAGAGAAACGGCCATTGGGAAACAGCGCCCGGCCAGCCGACCAATGGTGTAACTTCATCAAAAACTCCACTCACTAACTAACGCAACCATGCGCCCACCAGTCACTCATATGCATTTGGAGATGTAGTGCTGGACCATGGCCAATGCAGCAAAAAATAATACAGATGTGATACAACCCTCCATATTTGTGGTTCAGATAAAGGGATTTATGCACTGGCCTACAGATAATTAAACCATTATATGCTGTCAGTTCTCCTAATCGTGTTAAAGAGAGGTTGCCATCATAGACGTTTCCTAATCTAATTACATCTCCCCCTTTCTTTTGCTATCACTCGGAGAATCGCATTGCCTTTGTTTCTTGAATTTTTTATGGAATCTGAGTAAATGTCAAAGTTTTTCCTCTGAAGCAGACTGCACAACCAGTTATTTTCCACTGAAAGTAAAGAAGTCAACAAAACTGAAACAAGAAGAATATGTACAGTGTATGCCTTAACTAAAAAGCCACATGTTGTATTTCCTGCACCTATTCTGATATCAGAGAAAAGCGAAAGAGCTGGGTATTTTGTAAAAATGTAGCCAAGAACAGTGATGCGACTCACAATAATTCATCTTCATCCTAAACCGAGTAATGCGTTTCCAATGGCCTGTTAAAAGTGGCTCAGACTGTGAAAAATCCAGAGGCACAAATTTTTTTCAGACGTTATGGTAAAAGTCAAATCTTGTTCATTTATTCTGTACAAAAAACAAAGTGTAAAAATGATAATTTATGGTTTTATGGGGGCTTATATGCATAGCTATTTTTAAGATAGCCAGCTGCAGGCTGTAGCCTCTTATTTAGCGCAGAGACATGAAAGTGGTATCAAATCTTCTTATCTAACTCTTGTCAAGAATGTGGCGTGCAAGACTTGTGAGCAAGATTTTAAAAAGTAAAACTGTGACTACACCTTATAATGGGTAAATACATTGTAGTAAGGCTACTGTATTGTTTTTAGTAGCTTCATTGCAACATGTGAGCACTGAGTGATACACAGTGTGAAATGATAATTAGTAATGTAAACATAATGTAGAAAAGTGGCCTAAGGGTTTGCAAAGATCTGACAGTGACAGCTAGAGTTTAACCTGAGAAGACCTTCACTGTCAAGTCTACCTCAAATAACCAAGACCCTTACCAAATTACTATGTATTTGTTTGTGCACGTGTGTGTGCGTGTGAGAGAGAGAGAGAGGGATTCCAGTGATGGAGACTGAACTATGATAAGTCGGGGGGGGGGGGCTGTACAGCTTAGTATAATGATAAAACAGAGAGAAGGAGGGGAAAAAAAAATCAAAGAATTGGAATAATTGGCATAATTCAAGGTGGCTGGGCACAGTCAGGGGGAGTGTCAGTGTTGGGCGAATCTTTTGCCATCCTCAAAGGGAGACGGTCTGCACAATTAGCCACACGAACTCTGACCCCGCTCAGAATAATTAATGAATAACAGAGGGGATAAAGACAAAAGGCACAGAGCGGTCTGGTTGAGTAGCGAGCGAGGGTAATACATCAAAGAATGCCGTTAATTGGCCCTGTGGCTTTCATTCTTTGCCCTATTTCTTTCAATTCATTGACTCAAAATAATGGGTTCAGGTTCATTATCAACAGGTCGTAAGCCCTGGGAGTGCCAAAATTCAACAGGAGAGTCAGGGGTGTGTGTGTGTGTGAGTTAGTGTGTGTAGGCTTGCCAATGCATGTGTACAAAAATGTGTGTAATGGCTTAGCTTTTGCCTAGCCCCCCAAAGTCCTGACGACATCAATTCCACACAGGGGAAAGTAAGAGTTGTGTAGTTGTGTTGAGAAGAGAGCAACAGGCCATAATTTTTAAGTTTTTCTTTTCGTTGTTGTGCAAGAGCTTACAAGTGCAGCTTTTATTGTGTCTGTTTGTGAATGCTACAAGTGTCGTCACGATGCTGGAATATAACTGGTACGGACAGGTAAGTGAAACTGATACAGCTACTGCTGTGATGATGCCTTCAGAAGTAAACTGAGTGTAAATGTCTGCTGATGTAACTGAGTGATACTTAATATAGTGAATGTCTGCTATGGCCCCAGAGTTGCTTAAGTCAAGTAATAATATTACAGCATATTTTGAAACTATATTAATAGTGCTGACGATCATCAACAATGGTTATATGATGCAAAGCATGCAATGTAAGCTAATCAAATCATTTCCAGATATCACAGACTGCCAGCTACATTTCCATTGCTTCAAATCAAATTTTCAAACAATAAGTTTTTGTCATGTGCCTGTTTGATGATTCAGATAAAGAGCAGCCTTGTTTCAGACAGCTGTAGAGGGACTGCGACGATTCAGTTACATATGAAAATATAATAAAAGAGGCACCTGGGTCATATTTAAAGCTGAATAATGTGGATTTAAATGGCATCAGACTCAATCAAATTCAGAGTGGTATTAAAAAAATTGAGCTCTGTTGGAATGATAATACCACACTAAACCGACTAAACAAAGCACAGCACTGTACTACAGATGTGACAGGAATACAACTTGATTAAAAAGTAGCAGAGACACTGAGACTGATGACGTAAGGAGCACAGAAAAAAATTCTGTTATTACAGTAGTAACTAACTGTCCGTACAGGTACGCACTCTTGAAAATTAAGTAATTAGTTCTGTATAAAGGCATTTTATATATCATCGGAATTCCACAATGTTTATGTCAGAAAACATTTTGTTGATGTACTCTGAAAACTATGTATCTTCAGTCTTGGTGATTATGGGCTATGAAATTAAATTTTTTTATGCAACATAAACAATTTGAATACATTTTGGTTTATCTGAAAAAAGGCAGTGTCACACCACTGAAAACAGGGATGTTTTTTTTCTTAGTTCGTGATAAGCTGACATTTTTGAGGTACATTGTTTTCGCGGATTGTGAGTTTCAAATTTCTGTAATTCCTTAAGTTTCGATATGGAAAAATATGAATTAATATTGTATTGGAATTTTACAAACCAAAGCAGACTCTCCACATCATACATTTGGAAAAACTGTGAGAACTGAAAAGAAACAACCATTAAACTATGATGTTAATGTTGATACTGAAGAATTTGGGCTTTCATTCACTCTTGATGAATCACAAAGCAGAAAATCCAACAGTCTTATAACAGCACACATGAGAGTCTAGGGGGGTGCAGGGGTGCTCAGGTCGTTCATGGAATAAACATGTACAGTATATACGACAGGGTCCCGGAACACGCACGCAGTATGCTCGTTCACCCCGAATGACAGGCACACATAGAGGGCTAGTAAAGAGACTGACAGGGCCGGTAAAACTTTATACAGCACAGGGTGTACTGTTTATAACAAAGACAAAGAGCGAACAAGGTGAATTTTATGAATGGAAGTGAATTGAAGTTGCCTTCCCCTGCAAAACCTGTTTTATTGCAGTTATATACAAAATCACTGGAGCGAAAGTTCTGTCACAAATCTATATTGTTACGTATCCTTGGGCATTTTTAATTGGGTATATGGAAATTCTGGAGCTCTCTTAGTGGGTATACAGTATATACCTGCGTACCACGTAGACTACACCACAGCTAATAACTGTTAAAGCCAAAGACTGCAGTTTCAGAGCAAAAATCCCAGGTCATGTGAAATTACTCTCACTCATGTACAGAACCAGACACACCATGAAAGAGCGAGGGGTAAGGAGGGGTGGTTAACTCAATTACCGTAACTTTGTCTGTCCACGACACGTGATTTTGTTAGAAATACCTCGCCGCTTGTTACACACTCTGAAATATTTCAGCCATCCATTGCCATACGAAAGGTTTCCCATACCTGGGTGAGCCATGTCAAGCAATTAATACCCTGAAATACGCCTTTTAAGTTGGTCTGTGGGGCTCCCCATTGTGATGAAAAGATTGGTGTCATCTCACGTTAGCCTCGCACAGGTGCCTTCTCTGCCTGCACATCAGATTATTACCATAACCAGAGACGGGGAGAGAGACTGATATAGATAGAGAGATAGACAGAGAAGTAATGGTATGAGGCATAGATAGAGGGAGATGGATGGAGAGAGCAACGGAGAGAAAGCGAAAAAAGTGGGAGAATAAATCGAGATCATTTGCTTTGGTGGAACTAGCTTTAAGTCTTTCCTAAGCACAGAATGCACTCATGACCTCTGCATAGTTCAGAATGCTTAAGACTCACACACAAACAAAGAGGGGTATCCATTGGTTAATGTAACTCCATTCACAGACTTTGCAAGTTTGACATAAATAGACACATAGATGCATGTTCTGTGTGTATGTACCTGTATGTGCACGAAATTTGCATAAGATGTAAAACATGCTGAAATGATTTGAGACCAATGGCTGTTTAGAAGGTAAGAAATCAATCTGAAAACTTATGGTGTGCGTCAGAAAATGGTCAGCTATAAGTATAGGCACGCAAAGTTTGTATTTAACAGGATAAAACATGCACAACCACAAGCAAGGTCCTTTAATCCCTCATGCATTTGCACTGATTAATAATTACAGAATTACAACAGTTTCATGGTCATTTTTATGCCAACTGAAGAGGTCTATCACCATGAAAACTTCACACACAGAAGGAAAAAAAAACAGTCAAGCAACATTCGTTTTAGTTCATGCATGCATTATCAACGCATAAGTAGAATAAATGCAATGCATGCTTGAACACTGGCACTGGTTGGAGCAGAGGAGAGTGTTCATTGCTCAGAGAGCCTAAGTTGGGTTTAGTCAAAAACACGCACCATTTCTTGATTGTAATTTAGCAAATTGAAATGACAATATTTAAGTAAAAGAAACCCCAAATGTACTGTTTCAAAAGTCCTCCTCCAGTCAAAAATGCCCTCAGCTTATTATTCCTTCACTTGGATGTTTGACCGTGTTTGTGCGTGCGTGCTGAGTTTCAGACTAGAAAACACATTTCTCTATTAATGGGGCACTCTTTCCCTGAGCTCACCTTAAATCGCAGTTTAATACATGAACGTACAGTATGTTTTTGAGAAATCACACCTAGTTTAGTTGTACACTGAGAATGGACTTTTCAGTGAAACAGAGAGACATCATGTGGATTTCTAGACTCTGGCTTTTTCAATGATAGGGGTAGGGGTAGATGTAATCTTTAACTACATAATTGAACTTTTTTGTGGAAAAACCAAATCTTAAATTATTATTCAAATAAGAGTATTTTATATGTCTTAAAACATGTCCGAAGGGGATCTTTAAAAGAGAAGCATAATTCGCATGTGGTGCTGCTGTAACTGTATTATAACAGTATTATAATCGACATATGTTTCTATTAATCCTAAACACTGAATTTTAAAAGGATTATGGTCCTTGTCCTGATGCTGAGGAAGGAGGTTTGGGTAGTTGGTTTGGCATACAAAGCACATTGGCTTATTAATTTGTCGGTAATATGTAGTTGTTTCATCTTGGTTGGAAGTTGCAATCATGAAGGCTCAATTCTAGGTTCAAGACATTCAAGTCCTGTGTCTTAGGTTAGCGAATGATCAGTTCCAAATTGATTGGTGGAGGTGTTTAGTTGTGGTGAACCTTATTTGGTGAAAACAAGTGCCCGACATGTTAACTGGAGGTGGCACATGGTAGTCTATAATGGAGGGGTTGGCAGAAACTCTGTAACACGCTTGGAACTGGCAGTGACTAAATGATGGAGAAAATAAATTGAACTCAGGCACAGCTAATTACTCAATTTACCCGAGACTGGCAACTGGAGTGATGAGAGACGGCGGCTGGCAGAGTAGTATGATCCAATAAAGGGACCAGAAAATAAATAGAGAAATTTTGGAAAATTAATATTGAATGTTAAAAAAAAAAAAAAAAATAGAAGGGATCTGCATGTTCTATACAGTGCAGCATTGGTCTGAATGGAGATGCATTTTCATAATGGTCAAAGTAAAATAATATTAAATTAGAATGTACTGAAGCTGCACATGGTATTTAGAAAACAGTGTATTTGTTTGGAGTTGCAGTTTTGGAAAATATGTTACCATAATATTGCCCAAAAGACAGAGATTCAAGCTTACAGTATATGGAAATAAGTGCAGTATAGGTAGGAAGCATATCCTAAAGTAACAACATAAAAACTGATCAGACCTGCACGTGATAAAAGCGTGAGTTCTTCTGGACTTCACCTCTCACTCCCCTTGCTTACATTCTTGGTCTTCCTCTCTTGCATTGCTGGGAAGAGGAGCACTGGCACTCCTCCCTTCGTCACAGCAGCTTACTCGTTCAAACGGCAGGGACACAAAGAGAGCTGAAGAGAGCAAACAAACAGCTCTTTGTCCACTGCACAAACCATATTTTATTAGTTCGGGTAAGGTCAAAGTTGATTTAATTTTCTGCTTAGTTCTCATTAAAAAGCTATTGCATTATTTAATTTCCCACAATCAAGTTAAAGGAGGGAGGAGTAATCAATATATCCCCACCAAAAGCTTTTGAACATTGGCCTGCAAATTTAGCCCACAAATGCACTTTATGTTGGTTAGGTAGTGTAGGATCCTCTTTTTGATGCCATGTTAAGCTTCAAAGGTCAGAGGAGCTGCATTGAAATAATTCTGATTTTGATCTTCACTGTGTTCAGTTGCCAGGGACCTGAGTTGTGTTGAATCTTAATCTTTTTTTGTAGTTCTCTTAAAATCTGCACAAAGATAATTAAGCTTTTATTGGATAATAAACAGTCTGCATTTGTTTATTATTCACTATAGACTGTAATCTAGTGATTCCCAACCAGAGGTTCTTGTACCCCATGGGGTACTGTGGCAGGTGCAAGGGAGTACATGGAAACATTGTGGAGTAGCATAATTAATTTAAAAAAATAGAAATTATGATTTGATCAAAAAAATATGTGCATGGCGGTTCCAGCGATTACGTTATACTGAGAGAATCAGGGCCATATAGCTCCCGACCAAACTAAACTTGCGATTTAAGAGATATACCTGTAGACAATTTCCATATATAACATGGGGATTGGTTCGTGAACATGTACAGCAAAGAAATGTTGACGGACGGCACTGAAAAAAATCGCCCCCAGAGAAATGCTTGCCGGCAAGCTAGCACCAAGGCTGCTATAAAAGATGGTGACAGAGGGGAGGCTAATTGTAGTTTACCAGCAGACGTAGCTGCTTTAGTAACGGAAATTTCAACTAAGGTTGTGACTGTCACCGAAGAGAAGATGTCAATGTTTTCCAGCAAATTAGATATCATTATGGCAATGCTAGAAAGCGAATTACAGGATTTAGAGGAAGGTGAAAATCAGATCTCCAACGCTGAGGAAGCCATAGCCAATGTTGACTAATGGACGCAGAAACCAAGCTAGCTGCACTCACAAACCTGATGGATGATCAGGAGGCACAATCTCACAGGGATAATGCTAGGATCTTCAGTGTCAAGGAAAGAATTGAAGTACACATCGTTTTTCAAAACTTGGTTTCCCAGACTTCTTAACCTGGATTCCAAAAAAGGCAGGATTCCACTAGATAGGTCCCTAAACCAGGTGTGCCAACCCGAGCCAGGTTTGCCTCAGGTTGTCATTATGAAGCTTCACTACGCTGCAGACAAAATAAAGATACTGGCACTCAGTGGGAAACAGAATGCTTGAATACAAAGGAGCTAAAATCCCAAATCAACAAATCTGCGACAAATAAAGAAATCTATAATTAATTTCAAACATCCTGCAAAATGTCCTGCAGCAGTTGAGGAACTTCAATGCGGTATTCCAGAAGCTGATTGCTAAAGACATCAGGTTCAGGATTCAGTACCCAGCAATCTTCCTATTTTGCTTACAACAACAAGGATTTTTCGTTTTTAACAGCAGATGAAGCTACGAACATCGTGGAGGCTTTGAAGTCCCGTGAGTAAACAGACTTTTTAAAAGATAGTTAACTGAAAACATGTTGGATGTACATGTTGAAAAGGCTTGTTCAAACTTATAGAGTTATAGAGAATTATTTGACTGATTAAGGTGAACATTCCTAAGGTGGGATATGCATACCTTGCATGTATTATTTTGCACTGTCTACACATGAGATGACTTGATGTTCTGGAAGTTTGGTCCAGGAGTAAGTGACACGTTGGTTAGGTTATACAGAGAGCATCTGTGGACTTTGGTTATGTGCGCTCAAGACGTGTGTTGATTCCTCCCAGCCCCAAAGAGTCCTTTGTTGTGTATTCCCACAAGGACGGTTATTATTCTGTCAATTGTGATACATTTGTTTGAGCTGAGTGTGTTAAGCAGTAAGTGCATGTTCTTAGTCACTGCATTGTTTGATCTAAGATGAGAGAGGCCACCAGGGAGGTACTGTATGTTCAAACTTACAGTTGTTTGACACTTGGAGAGTCCTCCACCCTGGAGAAAGGGGTTATACTTTCTTTTCTCTTGAAAGTGAGATCTCGATCTCAATAGGACTTGCCTAATTAAATAAAGTTTTGATTGATTTTAATTTGATCTTCTCACCCACATCAAAGCTTTTCCTAAATACATAATTTTTTGTCTCAAGTATGGTGCTAGCTAGAGTGGAAGAATGTGGTATGGGCACTTGACTATTATCTGACGGTGCAGATACATATATCATAGTCTCCCCACCCTCTCCTCACCTCACGCCACTGGCATCTCAATCCTTCACTTTCAAACTATCCCTCAATGTGACCTTTATGAAACTTTTTCCGTAAATAAATGAAAATGAAGACACACATCCTTTAGCACTTTGGAATACTCAAAGCCTTACTTGAGGGGAGCCATAATTTCCTATAGTTCAGCCAGTAAAAAGCAGGGTCTATCAAAACAACACAATTTAGAAAACCAATTAATCGATCTTGATAAACAAGTAAAGAATAATCCCTCGGCAACTCTGCTCAAGAAGGCAGAAGCCGCTTGATCAGCTCTTAACAAACTCCTGACACAAAAAGCGGAGGCAGATATCTTTTATGCTACACACAGATTGTTTGAAATGGGGGAAAAACCAGGACAAGTGGAAAAGCTCCTTGGACCAGATGGATATGGCCCTGAGTTCTGTAAAATATTCCAGGATTCATTAAAAGGCCCTCTTTTAAATATGTACCTACCTTCAGTAGAGGAAGGTTCTCTTACCTGTTCCTTGTATTTAGCAAATCTATCATTAACTCTGAAAAAGGACAAACAAATCCTAACAAATGCAGCTCCTATCGTCCCATTAACTGAACAAATGTAGACAGTAGAATTCTCTCTAAACTATTAGAAAAAAGACTTGAGAGTCACCTGCCGCTCTTAGTTATGCCAGATCAAACAAGTTTTATTAAAAACAGAAACTCTCTCATCAACCTGAGGGAACTTCTCAACGTCATCCAGCACACAATTGCTAATGAGACAAAAGGTCTTATTTTCTCACTGGACGCTGTGAAGGCCTTTGTTCATATCAAGTGGCCTTATTTGGTTACCATCATGGAAAGGTTTGGCCTTGGGGAGGGTTTTATTAATTTCATTAAGCTAATATATTATTTACCCAAGGCCAGTGTACTTGTAAATGGCATAAAGTTGCCAGAGTTTGTGTTGGGGACATCCTACTCGTCAGGGAGACCCTATATCCCCGCTTATTTTGGCACTGGCCATTAAACTGCTGGCAGAGGCCATTGAAGTATAGCAGTATAGCAGGTTTCTAAATAAGATTTGTCCAATATAAGACTGTGTTATATATGGATGATGTTTTGCTGTTTATCACCAACTCTGAGGAATCAATAGCAGCCTTAACGTCAATTACTGAAACCTCTGGGTCCTTCTCGGGATATAAAATTAACTTTGATAAATTGATGGCAATGCCAATTGGATATGGTAAGAATATACCAAACCTGCCTGCCTTTCCATTTTACTGGTCTGCCTCGGGATTCTAGTAGTTAGGGATTACCATAGCCCCAAATATTTATTAAAAAAAAAACTTTCACACAGTACATAAAGTAATCAAAAGCGATCTTACCAGGTGGATGGCTTTGCTGATTTCATAGATGGGTAGAGTACATTTAATACAAATGAATGTCACCCCAGCTGCTCTATCCTATGCAGATGTTACCTATTTACAGTATATCTCTAAGAAGGTAGCAAAAGAGATTCCCTTGGCAAGGGAAAAACCCAGAGTAAGTATGTAAACCTTACAATTGCCAAAAGACAGAGGATCGCTAGCATATTATATATTACATTTGGGACCATCACAGTACACTTATTCATTAGTGGGTTAATTGCTATCTGAAAAGAAGAGAGGACCCACCAACAAATAGAAAACCCATCCCAAATCAAGGTATAATCCAATACTCAACACTCAAAAATCAAGACCTGGGGAGATATGAATAAATTTACAGGTAGAAAGGGTACCTTTTCACACCTGACGGCACTCATGAATAACAGGGACTTCCCACCTGGTATGAAAAGTGCTGGATTTTTTCACTGGTATGGAGAAGGATTGAGATTGATAGGAGACTTGTTTGATGATGATAATAATGTTCTTATGTCCTTTACACATGTACGAAACACTTTTGGACTTCCAAAAAAAGACTGTTCTGCTTAACTTTAAGCACAAATGTCAAGCTAGCACAGGATGCAACACTGCGACAAATCAAGATTCAATCAAGATCAATTTTTTATTAATTTCAGATTAGATAAAGGTTTTATCTCATATTCTATAATAGCTTGCATAGCTGTAAAGGACATAATATTGAAAGGCATGTTAAACGATAGGAGGACAAACTACAGAGTGTTTATGGTGAAGATGCTTTGGCGGGGGGGTGTATTCGGGCCACCCACTCTCATTAATAAATTTAAAGAAATACAGTATAGAATATTTCAAAGGCAACACAGAAGACCTCATGTTATGAACAAAGCAAGATCCTGGTTTATTACTGTTGTGTCTTAAATGTAAATTGACAGCGGGGACATATATACATCACATCGGAGTAGTCCAAGACTATCCAACATTTGGTAATTAATAACTAAAGAGATTAGTACAATATTAAAAAACAGGATTTGTAAAGATCCAGGCCAGTTTCTATTAGGGCTGTCACCTAAAAACTGAATCTTGGACGTAAGAAGATCTAGGCTGTTGATCAAACTGCTTTTTTTGGATAAAAATGCTTATTATTTAATCGGATTCATGAAAAACCTCCCATTTTAACTCACTGGTACAGGGAATTTTTTTAGGGTTTTTCCAATTGATATGCTCAGTGCCAAGTTATGAGGAAATGACAACAGTTTTATGGATATATGGCGGCCCCTAATAGACCACTAGCCCAGAGATATAAGTGATACATTCACAGGGAAAGGGCACATTGGATCAGAAGGCTCCAGGTTAATTTGACTGTACATAGCAGTAACTAAGCGATGGTCAGGATAAATACGTTTTGAAAAAACTATAGTTTATTGTTAAAAAAAACTATAGTTTATAGTTTAAACTATAGTTTAGAAACTATAGTTTCAATAGTTTGAAAAAACTATCAAACTATTTTTTGATAGTTTAAAAAATGCTACTTAATGTATATAAGTGTATATATTCATTGATCTGTTGTTTTTTTTTTAAATTTTGTTTATTCCCCTTTTGTTTTGTCTTTTACTTATATTTTTATTTCTTCTCCTTAGCTCAGGCCCATGATCTATATTGAAATGATATATGCACTATTGTGATGCAAAATGATGAAAATAAAAAATGCGAATAAAAAAAAATATATATATATATACTGTATATCCACATTTTGAGTCAGCTGTAACACTTGAACACTTTGCTATGGCTGTGAGTGAATGACAACTAGTTTGCAAACAAGCAGAGAAGTCTATACAGCTTGCTAAAAGTAACTGATAAACAGCTAAAATGGCTAAAAGTGATGGATGAATGGTTGAAGTAGTAAGCTAAATGAAATGGATACACAGTTAAAATGGCTAAAAGTAGTGATTAAATGGTTAAAATAGCTCAAAATAGTGGATAAATATTTGAAATACATAGCCAAAAGTAATGGATAAATGGTTGCAGTATTCAACTGCATTGCCATTTTGTAGCTTTGTAAACATAGAATTCACTTCATATAGAGAAGTGAATAATGAATTATTTCAGACACAGCTTTAGTAATGCTAAAACTCAGTTACAATGTAAAAAAAAATGAGAGGAAATACTTCATGTACTGTTGACAGCGACTTCTTTCAGCTAATATATGATGGACTTTCTTTTATTGTTAAACACAATGATAGTATACCAAGGAGAATGTTTGCCCCTGCAAGAAATGTGAGCAATAGGCAACTGCTGAACAACTTAGGGGACACAAGGATAGCTGAACAGAGCAAACAAACAGCTCTTTGTCCACAGCCCAAACCACATATCATTAGTTCGGATAAGGTCAAAGTTGATTTCATTTTCTGCTTAGTTCTCATTAAAAAGCTATTGCATTGTTTAATTTCCCACAATCAAGTTAAAAGAGAGGGGAGTAATATATATATCTCCACCCAAAGCTTTTGAACAGTGGACTACAAATTTAGCCCACAAATACACTTTTTGTTGGTTAGAGAGAGTAGGATCCTCTTTTTGATGTCATGTTAAGCTTCAAAGGTCAGAAGAGCTGCAATGAAATATTTCTGATTTTGATCTTCACTGTGTTCAGTTGCCACAGACCCGAGTTATGCTGAATCTGAATCAAAACTATTTTTCTTTGTAGTTCGTTTAAGATCTGCACAAAGATAATTAAGTTTTAAGTGAATTATAAACACCTTGACTGAAATCGTTCATTATTCGCTGTAGAGTCGAATCCAGTGATTCCCAACAAGGGGTTCTTGTTCCCCATGAGGTACTGTGGCAGTTGCCTGGGAGTACAGGGAAACATTGTGGAGTAGCTTAATTAATTTACAAATGGAAATTATGATTTGATTAAAAAATATGTCCACATATTGAGTCAGCAGTAACACCTGAAAACTATGTGTTGTGACTGAGAGTGAATTACAATTAGTTAGCAAGAAAGCAGAGAAGTATAAACAGCTTGCTAAAATTAACTGATAAACAACTGAAATTGCTAAAAGTAGTGGATAAATGGTTAAAATAGCTAGAAACAGTGGATAAATAGTTGAAATACATAGCCAAAAGTGTTGGATAAAGGGTCACTGTAGTCAAGTGCACTGCCATTTTGTAGATATGTCCAAATGTCCTCTGAAAATACCCTGCATAGTTGACTTAAATCAGCCCAAAATGCATTGAAATGTAGTGTGCAACTGATGATTATTGACTGAGCACAACTACTCTAGCGCTATGACACATTTAAACGACTTGTTGAAACAGTGGAAAGAAACGACCTGAGAGTCTGAAACTGTTTGATTTGCTATATGATGCACAATGATACAAACACAGAAATCACTTCATATAGAGTAGTAAATAATGATTCAGACACAGCTTTAGTAATGCCAATATAATGTTAAAAAATACATAAAAAAATGAGAGGAAACACTTCATGTACTGTTGACAGCAACTTCTCTCAGCTAATAGATGAAAGATTTTCTTTTATTGTTAAACCCAGTTAAATATACCAAGGAGAATGTTTGCCCCTGCAAGAAATGTGAGCAATAGGCAACTGCTGAACAACTTAGGGGACACAAGGATAGCTGAACAGAGCAAACAAACAGCTCTTTGTCCACAGCCCAAACCACATATCATTAGTTCGGATAAGGTCAAAGTTGATTTCATTTTCTGCTTAGTTCTCATTAAAAAGCTATTGCATTGTTTAATTTCCCACAATCAAGTTAAAAGAGAGGGGAGTAATATATATATCTCCACCCAAAGCTTTTGAACAGTGGACTACAAATTTAGCCCACAAATACACTTTTTGTTGGTTAGAGAGAGTAGGATCCTCTTTTTGATGTCATGTTAAGCTTCAAAGGTCAGAAGAGCTGCAATGAAATATTTCTGATTTTGATCTTCACTGTGTTCAGTTGCCACAGACCCGAGTTATGCTGAATCTGAATCAAACCTATTTTTCTTTGTAGTTCGTTTAAGATCTGCACAAAGATAATTAAGTTTTAAGTGAATTATAAACACCTTGACTGAAATCGTTCATTATTCGCTGTAGAGTCGAATCCAGTGATTCCCAACAAGGGGTTCTTGTTCCCCATGAGGTACTGTGGCAGTTGCCTGGGAGTACAGGGAAACATTGTGGAGTAGCTTAATTAATTTACAAATGGAAATTATGATTTGATTAAAAAATATGTCCACATATTGAGTCAGCAGTAACACCTGAAAACTATGTGTTGTGACTGAGAGTGAATTACAATTAGTTAGCAAGAAAGCAGAGAAGTATAAACAGCTTGCTAAAATTAACTGATAAACAACTGAAATTGCTAAAAGTAGTGGATAAATGGTTAAAATAGCTAGAAACAGTGGATAAATAGTTGAAATACATAGCCAAAAGTGTTGGATAAAGGGTCACTGTAGTCAAGTGCACTGCCATTTTGTAGATATGTCCAAATGTCCTCTGAAAATACCCTGCATAGTTGACTTAAATCAGCCCAAAATGCATTGAAATGTAGTGTACAACTGATGATTATTGACTGAGCACAACTACTCTAGCGCTATGACACATTTAAACGACTTGTTGAAACAGTGGAAAGAAACGACCTGAGAGTCTGAAACTGTTTGATTAGCTATATGATGCACAATGATACAAACACAGAAATCACTTCATATAGAGTAGTAAATAATGATTCCGGGCAGCTTTAGTAATGCCAATATAATGTTAAAAAAATACATAAATAAATAATAGGAAACACTTCATGTACTGTTGACAGCAACTTCTCTCAGCTAATAGATGAAAGATTTTCTTTTATTGTTAAACCCAGTTAAATATACTAAGAAAAATCTTTGCCCCTGCAAGAAATCTGAGCAATAAGCAACCGCTGAAAAACTGCATATCAGATATGAAATACAAACTAGATACATGTTGGTAAAGAAAATGGACTTGCATCACCTAACACAATATAATGCAATCCTGGTAGACTGCCATCTTCAGACATCCGCAATAATAGATGTCTAATAACCCACTTACTTGTTACATCATATTGTCTAATGTTTTTATATTGACTTAGAGTATTAGAGTCTAACTTGATCAGTCCCTAATAGATAACCCAGGACTAAATTAAAGAGCTTGCAAAAAGAAAAGTTTCCAACATTTCTTTTTTTTTTTTTTTTTTTAGAGAATCTCTTGTCCCTGACACTGTCACATTTTTGAGTATTTTTTTGGCTCATCTTTTCTTTTTAGTCATTTTTGATGCTTTCTAATCTTTTAATAACACTTGCATTTTTTTGTAACTTTTGAATAGATACAGAGTATTACGATGGAGACACATGTGCATACTGGAATAAGGCTGTAATATTGCTTTATTTCAAGTCAGAACCAATAGCTTTTTTTTAAATGAATATGTCAAAGCCCATTGATGACACAAGAACCCGTTACCATTGTATTTTACTAAAATCTTGAGTGTCATTATATAAGGGAAGAATAGTTAAGAGAAATGCTTCATAATAGAGCAAAGAACTGTTAGACCCATGGTTTTTGGCCTAAAAGTCCTTAATTGCTCAGTTGATTTTCATAAATCCCACAAAGTGTGGTGCTGACATTTTACTGAGGTGAATCATTTTCTCTCCTAAATGTCTGCAAAGTGGACAAAGAGTCAAAACATTGGATATGGGTGTTGGCTCATAGCACAGCAGGAATCAGCAGGCATATCTGTCCATGTTAATGCTAAATCTACAGTCTTCTTGGCCTTACTCTGGTTTGGTCATCTGTGTCATCATTACTTCATCATTTCTGCCTCACTTTCTTAAATTATGTTTTGTTCTACCTTTTTGTATTTGATGTTGACTAACAGGATTAATAATTTGACCTTTGTCTTACTTATTTTTTTATTCAATTACATCTCTAAAGCATTCAATAATGGTATTTCCTGGTGTTTCAGCCTACACAAACTGACCTGTCACCTGTTTTTCTCATCTTAGATGCTGTTATATTGCTTCTTTTTACTGTTATCATAAACTTACTAATGTCAGTTATCTAGATAGAAAATTCTAGGGAACATTAAAACAAAGGAAATTGTACTCCCTTTTTAAAATAATAAAACATTTCCAGTTTGGCGGTCAGTATATCATTAAAAAATCCAATGTTTTTATCTATGAAATAAAAAAGCAAGACAGTTCCGGTTTTATGTATTTTGACCATGGTAACTATTGGCCAACTGATAAAATTGGGTACTAACTATGTAACTTTGTAAACCGTGTCAAAAAATCATACAGTAGCTTACCATCATGAGTCAAGCTATGTTAAACTATGGAACTCTCAATAAAGAAAACAGTTTCTTAATAATAAATATTACACTATTAGATAAAATACTTGGGTTAACAGATTCCCATTGCTCGCCTATTTTTGGTGTTTTATTGTTTAGAATAATAAATTGTCAGTCTCTGTAATAATATCTTTACCTTTCCTCCTCTATCTCCTTCAGTCTTCTTCCTATCCAGTCTTCCTCCTCTCCCTCCTCTCTACTCTCCCTACAGGGATTAAAGCAAAAAAAAAAAAAAATTAAAAAAAATCTTCTGACTGAAAATTTGTCAGGCCAAATCATATTCCCCACAATTTGTAAAACAAGTTACAGAGGCAGCCAACATTAGCCCTCAATGCTAAACAAATAGTATGTTAAATATGTTAAATTAAAAAGTATGCACTATATTTGTAGATCACATGGTAGAGTTCATCCAAATAGACTGTATGTCTACAAATCAGCTACCCATCATCTGGTAGTACGATTCCTAAATCTCATTACACCTCCCCTGATTCTAACCCTGGGTAACCTCCTGGCTTGAGAAGACGATTGTGGTGATTTTGTGGATTCACTTGACACTTAATAGTTTCTGGTCGAGTTTTACACAGCAGATTTTTTCTAAAACTAGGCTAGCAAGCGGTTAGTAGTAGAAGAAGAGTGATATGAAGCTGCTATAGCGAACAGCCAGCCCCCTCTATTGGCCAAAACAAACACAACACAAGACATCTGCTTGTCTGCTCTGCTGAACAGTCTTTCTTTCCGGTCTGTATTTAATCCACAGTTAAAAATGGGGACATTTACAGGGACAGCTCTAGCAGGAAAACAGGGACGTCTGGTCATCCTACTATATATAAGTTTTGCAATTGCTACATAGTCAAAGTTAGCAGTAACAGCTGTTTGCTTACCAGTCTAGAAGAAACATTGCGAGTTCAGCCACACACTTCATTCCTTTAATCACCAAGAGCTTTCTCCAGTGGTGGAAAGCAATGCCAGTGCTAACTCTTGCTTTGCTTCCATTTCTATTACTTCATTTCTTCTACTGAAGTTAGCATGCTAACAAGTTAGACCTAGCCTAGCTGGCAAGTCTCGTCACTGTAGTATCCACTCTGCCTTGAAGAAATAGAGCTGCTCAGAGGGTGTATATAAATGCAATAGTGGCTGAAGTTCCTGGTAAGCACCATCACCAACACTCAATCCCGGCAAGAAACCATGTTCGGCGGCACGGCAAACTTACATATAGCACCTTTAAACAGAAAAAAAAAATTAAGACACAGCCAATGTAAAGTGACATGGGGATTCTCTGGACAAAAAAAGGTAATACTTAAATAAACATATATATAAATACTTAATCTAAAAGTTGCTTAAACATTGAACAGATTCAGGGCCATAACAATTACTTTTGAAAGAGAGAGAATTGTGGATTTCTTTCTCTGTATCCTGAGCATTTTTTCTTTACCCAGGCTTGAAAGGCCTTTACTTTAGTGAGCTGGGTCTTGCAATCAATCATGTGCACAATTTTAATAAGACTTCATCTTAATAGTTACAGTTGGAGCCCACCAGGGCTTCTTTTCACTGTCTGCCAAAGTGAGAGATTAAAGTTGTCTACAGTACAGCTTTCTGACATCATTCAGAGAAGCAACAATAAGCACCAGTCTATCCTGTTCTAGCTCACTGGACAGTGAGGGTCAAGGATGAGGTGCCCCTTTCAGGAGCACAACCACTTCACAGCAGTTTACCCGCAGTCCTCTGCTCTGCTCCTACTGCTCAGCAGCATTGTGGCCATGACTTAAACATGTCTATAAGTGGTGACCAAAGATCAAGTCCCAGTTTCCTGGTTGGTTGCTTGTATGTATACAATCATCACTGTGATTCCAAATTTGGTGATTTTAATATTTTAACTTAAAGGTGCCCTGTGGAGTAATATTTACATTCATTGTTTCTCACCAAAATGCACTGTGTACATGTGTACAATGTAATGAACGAATGAATGTATTTTCTTATTCATAAAACATTTTAAATCGTATATTGTTTACATCTGTTTCCTAGCTTGAAGTGTCCTTCCTTTTCTTTGTTGTTGGATTACTGTGTTTCTTAGCATGTTATTGGCACCACATGTAGATCAGTGGAGTATTGTCGATCATCAGCAGGATTGGCCCAGGAAACAGACTGAGAAACACTATATATTCTGCTTAACTACTCTTTCCCACATAAGCCTATTATACCAAACTGCAATGAGGACAAGGTCATAGTCTCTTCTCAGAATAACAAATTCCAGTAAGAACAGTTGACAATAAGCATATCTCAGACACTGACACTCTTCAACCCTCTCAACTGGACTGTCTGGTGTCAAGGGTTACAGCTACCATTATCAGATATCTAAACTGCGACCAAATTGTTGACATATGTGACTGTTTTTTGATAGTGTTTGAGTTAAAATTGCATGTGGTTGCATTAGTGTGAGTGCATGATGATCATTACGCTGCTTAGTGCCCCTCCCTGCCTGCATTTACACGCGCACTGATGATAAAATGCCAAACAATCCATTTCGCTGTTACTGTGAAGCGGTATTTATCTGATTACTTTAAAAATCAAAATGAGGAGAGAGAGGAGGAGGCTGGTAGAGACGGAGAGCTATCGAGAGGTCCCAACTCAGACACAACTGATGATGAAAGCGCAGGCTGCAGGTTGTGTGCAGGTGCAGGCAGGGAGAGACTGGCTGAGCCAGTGAAGAAGTATTACTTTCAACCACAATGGCTAACGCAGCACCTGTGGTTGCGGTACAAGGGAAATGCTATGCTGTGTGTGTATTGTAGGCAATGTGGACCATCCACAGCAGGCAACTCTAAACTGGTTACAGAGTCAACGCAGTTTGAAGTTTCACAACAACAGTAAAAAACCAAAACCTGCAGAGAGTGATGAATCACCCAAAACACTGTTAGTTAGATGAACGCTGAGTAATTGCTCAGTGGAAAAAAATGAAATGGTCATTAAGTTCAACACTGCCTATAATGTAGCAAAAGAGGAACTCCTGTACACAGAAAAAAGGGTACGACCAAATCATTTGCTGGTGCGACAAACTGAGAAAGATGGTATCACCATTGCTACCAGTGGATAAGTTAGTCTGGAGCCCTGCTTATGAGTGACTACAAAAGGGCAGTTCAACAGTGTTTCAGCATATTCATATGCATTTCAGTAAATTCTACCACAACTGTGTATTGGCTGCCCTTTGTGCTCTCATGAGAGCACAAAATAATCAAAACGAGGAGCAACTTGTAAAGACATTGCGCCATGGTGCTCAAAACTTTACAGGTTGAATTTAAGTTGAAGGATAAGACGCACCAGTGTTTCTTTACGGTAACAGTTTAAAGTTTTTAGGTTGTATTGTTCATCATTACCGAGGAGAATGTATGTAAAAACTATACTATAATTGGGTGGCAAAGTGCCATACAGGTGCGATAAGAGTTAAGCTTTTCAATATCTGTCACAACTAATTTTTGTCTGCATTCAGCAGTATGCACTGTCCCTGAACAAAACACCATACTTTTACCTGCTCCTTCATTTAAGGTTACTCTAAGGCCACATCCACACCAAGGCATGATTCAATGTAACATGTTATTTCAGCCCAGTATCCCTAGGAATTACGTCCATATTGTATGATTCTGCATCCCATGATTTATGTCTGATGCCAACATTTGATGCAAATGCGAGAAGTAGTGTATATGTAGCAAGGTGGAAACGTGTCTAACCCTTAACCATATCTTATTTGCCATGATCCACGATATTTCCCTAACCTTGATCCTACCGGGGTTGCCATGCGCAGATTCTGTGGAAGGCGAGAACGGTGGCATTGAATGTAAAAAAAAATAAATGTAATGCAGGGTTTTGATGAATAGTCAGTAACATTGTTCTTGTCTGGCAATATAATGATAACTTTATTAGCTTGGTGTTATCTAACAAACACTCAACCTTGCTTGTCAATGACTGCATGAGATAGTTTGGTCATTAGACACTGGTTAGCCACTGAATATTAAAAATAGAAGTATCTTATTGGAAACCTATAGTAAGCAATCAGCCTAACTAAAGTTAGGTTTAGCAATTCAAATTTAGACATGAAGCAGTACGAACGTAATGAAGTCGTTACAGGCTCTACCAGTCTCACAACATTACCTGCGACTGGACAAAAGATGTTGGGGTATAAACCAGTACTGGTGATACTATGTGCACATAAACACACACACTAATTTAAGTAGCATACTTTACATGTTGTAAAGTAACTCAAGCTAATCTGATGACAGGACATCTAAGAATATATGTAAAGAGCTAACCTTAACTAGTGTTTGTGTCTTTGTGAGGGACTGTGTGCATATATGCATGTGTGTAGAGGCGCTACGGTCTCCCAGGTGTTCCTGTGAACTGGGTCCTTTTCAGTGCACACAGAGAATAATGCTCTAACCGCAAAAATTGCATTATTTCATTTCGACTAATTACATCTCCTCTGCACTGACGGAGAGGACAGGCTGCATTGCGTCCACGTCTTCTGATTTCTCCTCCCTCTCTCCCACAGCTTTCTGAAGTCTTTCACTTGACTGAAACCGTTCCTATAATGTTTGTTATTTGTAAAATTGGAAGGAAATGCATAAGTAACAATGTAGAAATACTTACTGAATTGTAGTTTGTTATTTAAGGCCTGTATATTAATGTACATCATATATGTAACTTTTTGATAACTTTTATGCCACTACATTTTCAAATTAAAACGTAAGAGCTGATACAATTCCTCAGACTACTAACTGCTACAAAATTAACTTTTCTAATCGATAACAAACTATTCTGACAGTTCTATCCATTGTCGACATCAAATTTGTAGCTCTAAAATGACTTAAAAATACCAAAGAAAAAGATGTTTGTTTACTAAGTAGCCTACCCAACTGCTGAGAGACTTTGCATCTTCTTTCCTTTTTTACTTAAACATACTATACTGTTTGTAATTCTACCCGCACAGACACACATGTGCATACCCAAATCGAAGTGCTGATACTTAAGAACAGTAAGCTGATGTTTACAATATAGGACATGCATTTAAAATCTGTATTAGGCCTCACACCAAATGTGCTTTTGGTGTGAAATATTAAATGTAAATCCAGTAAAATCATGTTTATTTACAACCAAACTCAGTAGAGTACCTTTTTCCGACAGGGTGTCTTTACTTTAAGTTTGAATTTTAATTACTTTTACACCACTGTCGAGGCAGACCATTTTCATAAATTCAATATTTCATCAAGGTAACAAGCACACACGCACACACACATTCTTACACAGTTTCACATGTAATCCAGTTAAAACTGCTGTAATATTTAATTCATATGTGAATCATTAAAAGTGCAGTGGTGCTGTGTCCATTATGCATTCCTTTTCTAGCAGGATAAAACAGTCCTCAGATGTGGGAGCTGCACTTTGAAGTGTTGTCTCAGAAGCAGGCCGACTCTTACAGGAAGTCCCTGATGTTTAATACATGCCATGCACGGGGACTAACAAAGGTGAGCACTTGTGGCTTACCCCAAGATGAGCCAAAAACGGCCAGCAAGGAATTTAGATCTGATAGACTGCTTAGACACAGCGGACATCAAATAAACAAGAAGCAGACAAATATACACATGGGTAATGGTGGTGTTCTAAGGGTATCAAACACTGTGATGTGTATGTACCAACAGAAACCTGAACATACACATTCTCAAAGACACAACATGTTGACCATCAAATTTAGACACAGGAACATAAATAATGCTCACCCCACCGGCTGACTGAGTACAGTACAGGCGATTAATTTGTCTGGTTATAACGAGAATACCATTTTGCAGAGATTACTGCACAAATATTGTAGTATGAAGACTGCCATTCTCTACATAATGAAATCAACTCACATGGACACGTGTGGGAAAAACTGCAATGTAACAGCTCAGAGGAGACGTTAAGATTATTGTGCATGACAGTGTTAAACTGATTCTTTAAAAACATAATCTGCACTGGCTTGATTTAACTGAATCATTGTGATTCGATTTGCTTTATTACATTCAATGTCCTCAAATTAAGCTCTGATGTGTTTATTAAAGTGTATCAAAAGATATAAAACCTTCAGTAACTGTTTGTGATCATCACTCAGTAGTGAGTATGAAACCGTGGTCTCAAACCTCAGGAAATGGCACCGTCCTGGATTACACTCTCTGTGTTAGCATTGCTAGCTGTAATGATAACACTTATACAGGTGACTAAGGTGCTAATAAAATGAAACAAATAGTTGTCACAATATTTGCTTTGACAGAAAGTTCTGAAATACGTTGATTTGTCCTGATAAGCCTGGTAGAATTTTAAAGTTGGACTCCACATTTTTGTATTCAGTAAGTCCTTTGCTTCAGATTTAGTTGACTGTTTTTATTATCTAAAGGTTGGGACTACAGGGAGGACTTGCATTGACCCGGTTAAATTTTGCTGTGTCCAGGAATTATCTGAGAGCCATTCTGGGAAGTCCTGCATTGGCCTTTGTTGTGGCCTGACAGTGACTGGGACATGATAACGAGCTTGTGTGAGTGTACTTCTGTGTGTTTTAGCATATTTGCACATCCAAAGATTAGATTTTTGAGCGTTTCCCTAGTTGAAGCCACGGCTGTGGTTTGACGGCTGAAAAGCCTTCCAAGGGAAGTGGGTGTCATGAAGATAACCTGGAAGAATGTGCTGAGCTGGGCTGGATGTTCTGCAGGCAGGAAAGTGTGGTGATCCACAAGCAGGAACTCACATTCGGTCAAGTTATTACATCCCTACACACACACACACACACACACACACACACACACACACACACACACACACACACACACACACACACACACACACACACACACACACACACACACACACACACTTCAACCCCCCTAACTGCCATCTGTATTTCTGCCTCTGTCAGGCCTTTCCCTGACCAAAGACACATGCACATACTAACACACACACAGGAAACGGCTCGAAGGGCTCCCAAATAAGCTGATGTGTCATGCCTTCCTTTGCAATATTTCTGCAAAAGCTCAGGAAGGAGGCTGCAGCACCTCTCTTCTTCTTCCTCTTCTTCTCCCCTTGTCTCGGTGAGAGATACTGCTGTAGCTTTGACAGTTCTTGTTCTTCTGTAAGAACTAGCAGCTCCTGTGGTGGGAGACGCTGCCACTCTGGGGAGCCATGAGTCGTTGTTGTGTGGTCAAAGTGATCACCTTCACAGAGATCCAACTTCTACAGGTAGGGGCAGCAACTCAGCTACAGCCCAGGGAAAACAGGACAAGATCAGATATAGAAAAGCATATGGGTTTAACAATGTGTGCATTTGCTTGTGTTTGCATGCAAGAAAGAAGGTCTGTGTTTTATAAAAGGCATGCATTTTCAACCAGAATAACTGAATAGCCACCGTGGAATGCAAATTTTGTGATCAGTTTGCTATCCCAGTCTTATCTTCCCTGACATTTCACAATCTAGGGTGTGTGGTTACAGCTATTTACTGGTTAGCAGGCTCAGCAAAAACACAGTAAGCAAGTCTGAGAAGGCTTTTTGTTCCACTTTCATCTTATCTCTGTAGATTCAAGATGGGAAAAACAAAAATTCTGCATTGCTACTGTATTCCGTAACTGTGTCAGTATATTGTAAAATACAGTGTTTTGGAGAAATGAATCCAAATCTCCTACTAGGTTGTGCCATAATTTGTACAGCTACTTAATGTCACCAACACCCGCTGTTTCATAAGTTGTTGGATTTTTCTGAAGTGAAAGGAGAACTTGGGCAAGAGTGATACTGAGTTAAGCAAGAGCCTTTCACTTAGAAGAAACACCTGTGAGTTTGTCTGTTATAGTGGCATTGTGAGTGCAGCATTTCAGTGGAACTAAAGAAATACACCTTTTAACTCTGAGGTAAAGCACAGCACTATTAAATCCATCTCACAAACAGAGGCTGAAGAAATCATGCTTTGACAGAATATATATCAAACTAGACTCTAAGAGATTAAGCATTGGGCATATGTTCCTGAAATCCATTGCTGTGTTTTTATCTTTTAGCAAAAATATTGCAAATTTAATTATAACATAATTGGGTATATAGAATTGCTGTAATATACTTAAAAGCTGCAGCTGCTTTGTGCACTTGCTTGCATGAATCAGATATATACTCTGTATAACTGCTGAAAAACATGTGATGAGGAGAGTAAAGCAGAGATTTTGTTGTTTGGTTTTGTTAGCCCACCGCATTCATGGGTGGTAAAAACTGTGTGTGTTTGTGTTTAAATTTGGGGTCTGGTTTTGCTTTCTTTATTTTACTTCTGTAATAATGATAATGAAGTTAGGAAGATGCAGCTGATGTCCTAATGACAATCAAGTTTATATGTTTTAAATGGATGCAGGAAGTACAAAACCAAACCGGACAAATGTTATTTTCGTATTCAAATGTTATGAAACATATTGAAGCAACTGTGCTGCAATAAATTGAAGGAATATACTAGAATACTGTATATTTGCAAAATTATTAGGGGCTGGCTAGAAAGTCAAATTGACAAATTCATTACTGATATCATTGCTCTGATATCAGTAAATTGTAAGTTTAAGTCTATGTCTACTCTAGGTTTGCATGTCAGGAATAACTGTGCAAAAGTGTGTGAGTGGAAAGTGAACCTGTGACCTCTTCTCTACCAGCACCTCAAACACTGCCTCAATTGTTGTAGCAGGTGCCTGTAGCCATATTGAGAAAGAGAAAAAGTGAAGTGTCTGGAACATCAGAATAGTCACAACAATCCCGAACTTGAGCCTCGATTGATTAGATTCTTATCTCATTCCTGTCCCATGTGTATGGTAGGCATTGATAATTTTCAGCATGTCCTCTTCACACATACACAGGCCTGCCATTGTCAGGGTTAGCTAGGGTGACTGAAGCACCATTACCTCTCAAATCTAATCAGATTCCCTTAAGTGGATAACAAGCATGTCTCCGGCATTTACAGTAGTGAGAACGCTGAAGTGAAACCAGGACAATCTGCTGTCACACAAAGCAGATGTGGTGTGTAGCAGTCTTGGCATCCCTCTTGCTATCCGTAGTGGAAAAAAAATGTTGATTGGCTAACAACTGGCATCTTGTTTGGCCTGGAGAAGTCAGATAAGAGCTCTCAGTTACTACTGACAAGTTGAGTATTGTGATGAGCCTGTTCTTAGTTAGGTGGATGAGTGGTGAATAAGGGCAGCTAGTCTAGCTGACGAGGGGAATTTAATGCTGAGGTTTAGTATAAAGTCTAAAGATGCTAAAGCTAAAAGTCCCTACGGTTTAGCAGTGCTGCGCTAGGTGACATCTGACCCAGAAAAACCTTCATTGCTGCGAGAAGTCTGAAAACTTAATGAGCTACATACTATCAAGTTAATTATTTAATCAATTCCAGCAATTCTTTCTGAGAGACTATAACTTTTGAGAGAAGATAGGATACATTCCTACTCTTAAGAATTAATAATTGAAATCACAAGCATTAAAACGCATAGCTGATTAACTGAATTCAGTCAGGGGTTTTGCTGCTACAGCCTCACTTGATTTGGCATGACCAATAGCTAACGGTGGCTAGCTAATTTTAGCAAACTTTAGTTAAATATAGCTGTATAATGGACATTACTGAGTGAGTTATCTTACTTTATGACTGTCACTAGTAACTGCAGTGCCCACTGCTCAGCAAAAGTCACACAGTCTCGCGAGATGCAAAATCATCATCTGTGATTTTGCTTGATAAATGACACCTGTTTTTAAGGTTAGGTAATGTGCTCTAAATTTGACACCATGATTTTGGGAGCAGATATGTAGAAGATAATCTGTATAAAATAATTTCCCTAAATTAAGTAATAGTAATAGTAATAGCATAGTCTGTTGAATATGCTACTACACCCACATTGTTGCTCATCTGAGTTTCTTCTACTTCCAACTTATTAGCTGAGGTCAGTCAAGGAAAAACTATCCATTTAGTGATTAAAAAAAAACAACAAAAAAAAAACGGTTAAGGCCAGCCCACAGTGCACAGCATTTTGACTGGTAATAGCATACTTTTGAGAGGAAGTTAAAAAAAAAATCTAGGTCATAGACACAACAACTGACAATACTAATGTTTTAAAATGTCTGCTAGCAACAATGTATTGTTATTATTATTGACTTATTTTAAAGGCCATAAACAAGTAAAGCAAGTTATAACACTGAGCTTTTTGTGAGCTCCAGACTAGTAAGTAAATTAGACATTTTTACGTGAGATGTCTGAAAATAGCCCTAAACTTAGAGTAATAGAGACCTCAAAATAGCTTTATAGCAGTTATTATTTGGGAAAGGAATAATACTAAACTGTCTACATTGAAACCACAGAATGAATGAAAAGGCTTGGTTAAAAATGGCATTAGAGGAGTTATTTAAAGCCCCCATGGGGAACAAGGGTCAATTGTGCTTCCACAACCCCTGGAGCAGGCAGCAGAGGACTTTGGGAGCTGACCACTGATTGGTCAGTGAGACAGAAAAGGGTGGGCCCACTGAATTAGTGATAGACGCTAAAGGCAGATATCCTGCAGTGATCAAACCCTGGGTGATCTGACAGTCCAGTGTTTGAAGTGATTATCATGCTACGCAACATAAAGGCTTACCCCCAGCTTTGGGCCTAATTAGTTCACTTAGGGCCCTTATAAGACATTGGTAGGGGACTGGAAGGAACAGAAACTCATTGAGGAGTCAGCAGATCAACAGGATAGCAGCAGCAGACCTGGATCCCTAAAACTGACCTGCTGCTACACTAAAACAAACCAAACAGAAGATTATCTGCTTTTCTGAGAATGCCACACTTAACTGATTGCAGTTACTACACGATGCGGGACGCAACCAGAGCTTCAAATGTAAGAATACCGAAATTAAGAAAAATTCTGAATTACTTGGTATAATGTTTTGTTAAACAGTGTCATGTTTTCTAATTTAACATATATGTAAGGCTTTCATTACTGGTAAGGCTATCTTGACTGCTGGCTGTATGTGCTACTGCATTTTAATAGAATATGAAACTAATAAAAGATTCTGCATTTGTTTGTCACCTTCAGTTCAGCTCTAAGGAAAACTTTAGTTATTGACCAGAGAGGACCTTAAGAATGAGTCATAATTCCCGTAAAGAAAGTTGCTACATGTGAGAAATGTGATTCAGTTTAATGTCAGTGTGAACTTATATTTTACAAATTATAGTGAGTGGATAATAATGGAAATTGTGACTCTCAACTATTTCTGTGTATTGAATGAGATTGCCTTTTCTCAAAGCCCACAGCCCCTGCATAGAACCCCTGTGCAGATTCTCTTAGTCAGCACTGTTTCAGTGATGTGAAAAACAATCTCCCACCTAATGAACTGATTTTCAATTCAGTCTAGTAACTGAATGGACTTGATTTTGCTGCAGGTACAGAGCCACCTGGAGAACTCCAAGTTCCACCTCCACCAGAGCCAGAATCAGCAGGTCAAGCAGTACCTGACGCTGGGCTCCAAGCTGGCCTCATCCGCCGGGCAGGGCCACGCGGTGCATCCACACGCCCCTGGCCAGCCACTGGCCACTGTGCCTATCATGAGGAATGGACACATGCCCTCTGTCAGCGACAGCAGCAACCCCAACAGCCCCGTTACCCTGCTCACTATGGCCAATCACGACAGCGAGGTGAGTTAACTTATGGAAAAAGGAAAAAAACTGAATGTGAATTACAAGGCTGCTGAATTTATGGAACTGAAATTGAGAAAACACAAAATGTGCCCAGTGGTGACTGGAGAGGAGTGAAATTGCAACAAAAAGATTTGAACCACAGACCGGATAAAATACAGATGAACTGTGGGTCATAATTTTTGTAGATTTCGCAACATTCTTGACATGCTTTCCTGTCAACACACTCTATTCCTGTAAAAAAAAAAATGTTTTTTTGTTTTTCATGGCCACTTGTAAGAGATTTGTTCTAGTCCCTCTAAATTCTTTCAAATAAAGAGAGATGAATCATGGCTGACACTTTGTTGGGATGGACAGTCAACATAAAGTATACTTAAAAAGCACCAACGACTATGACTAAATTCTCAACTGGACACGGTTTAAATCTCTTCAATGTAGAGTAGTTCCAACTAATCATCTAAACAAAGTGATGCCATTATTGATCTCCCTCTCCCTCTGATGTGCTCATCAATAACTTCAGACATGCAGTCTCTGATGAGAGAACCCTTTCAAAGGAGCAAACTAATTTAATAACAAATGCATGTTTTTCCCACCAACATTGCTAACTAATTTCAGAACACAGCGGCGGAGAACTTGTCTGTTACTGGATGAGTGTCTCGACAGTCCCTCCCCTTTCCTGTGTCTATTCTGGTTTGAATGTTGAGATTTCAAAAGATCAGACTTGGACAGTATTGAAATTCTGGTACAAACAGTAAATAATCAGTCTGTCCATGAGTACACTGAAATTACTGTTTTCTTTTAGTTTCCAATGGATGAAGTTATTGATGACCTAATTAGTCTTGAATCCGGTTTCAATGATGGGGGCTTGGATTGCATGGAGCCTAACATCATAATGCAAAACAATGTAAGTATGAATCACATTAACTACTGCTCTAATAGCTACACACTAACACTGTTTAAAAATGCTACACACTATCTATGGTCTGAAGGTCTTTGGTATTGATTTCTGCAACATATCCCTTGCTTGTTAACCTGTTATGCGCATTATGTGCACTAAGGTATATGTCAAGTTGGATTTCTTTATTAATGACTTCTCTCTTTTTAAGTTGAATTGGAACTTGGAAGTGAGGTTCCTCCACCCATACATTTAGGTGCAGGCTTGACTAGCTTGGGAAAAGGAGGACCTATCTTCGTTTGAGGGCAGCTTAAGTCTAGAGATGAGTCAAAGTTCATTGGGGCTTAGCAGCATTTCTCACATTACTCATACTAAGAAGTTTAACAATGAAGATTAAGTTAAAAAGAAGGATAATGTGGACAGAGGTGTGTGATTAATGACAACAGAAGAAGCTAAATTTGAAATAACTGTCTTACTTAGTCCTTTCTTGAGAAGACTGGAACTGGCTGCACAGACAAACACTATCAGTAGGATTCATAGCCAGAAAAGATTTCAAAAACTCTGAGCTACAATCTGGGACAAGGCAGTCCATGTGGCCAGTGAACACAGAAACACCTGGAGCAAGTTCAGAGAGTTTTTGGGATGGGAACACTGTGAATCTGGGCTAACTCCTTTAATACAGAGAGAGACACAGTGGCAACAGATACTGGGACACAGAAAGAATGATAGGGACGAGGAAAATATAAGGGGGGGGGGGGGGTTTGTTCCAGAGAGTTTCTGAGCCATTGGATTGGGCTAATGCATACACTCCCCATGGGCTTGTTCAGAAATGATACCATGCTTAAATGGATCAATTCATCCTAATTAGTCATACAGTACGATGCATCACGCCGTTTCGCCGTGTCAACACATCCAGGAACACAGACAGGAGAGGGATTGAAGTGATTACATTACTAGTAGTAGGGGAATTGTTACAATCTTTCATTTTGATAAGCACTTTTGTCTCCTCCTCCTCCTCCTCTTTCCTCCAATCTTGGTGAGATAATGAGAAAAAACGCACATGCAAACTAAACCAATGCAGATATTTGAAATGTCTGCAGTTTTCCCCTGTTTTGTTTCCTCAACTCCTCTCTTTTTCTCCTGCTCTCCATCCCCTCCCATCTCTTGACTTGACACGCAGCCTTATCACGTTCACCAATCTAGTAGTTAGATCTGAAAGACATGTCGTGGTTAAAAACCGCTGTGCGTATCTTTGAATCCATGGTGGCTTCTTTAGCATTTTCCCATAAATACACAAATGCGAATTAGACACACATGTGTGTCAGCACGCTATATCTTGACATCTCCCCCGTCCGTGAAAAGGCGTCATTATTGTAGAACTGATGCATGCCTTCCAAGACAAGAGGAGACCCGTAGGAAAACAGTTTTGCCTCTGTTCAAGCAGTTGACCTAGCTAGCCTTTTCATCTAATGGGATGCTATTTTCAACACAGAGCACATCTCTGTGTTAGGAACACTCTCAAGTGGAGGGGTTTTGAAAATGGTGGCATTAGCAGATCAAGATACAAAAAAGCAGCGGGGATTGAAGGGGTTAGATGGAGTAAGGCTGGAGGACAACAACCCCTTTACTGACCTAGTTTCAAAAAGGTTAAGACTTTGTTAAGTTGTTTTTTCTCTTTGTGATGCAAGATGAGGAGGCATTCTGAACATGGCAGAAATTCATGACCACAGCACTGGCTTTGCCTTGTCCTGCTGTGGCAGACATGTGGGTGCTACAGCTCCCTGTTGGGAGGTCCAGAGCTAGAGGCCTGGGGGCTGACAACCATCTCTGCAAGGCTGTGATCTCTCCACTTGCCTTTTGTCATTTTTTGTAAACGCTAAACAAAGCCACACAGCAGCTAAAAACAACTATTTGTGTTGTGGCTTTTGTTAAAGTGTGAAAGGCATCTGTGTTCATGTGCATGTGAAATGTAAATATGCTTTACCCGTGACTGAACCTTCGTTTCTTTTCTCTCCTTCTCCCCTCTCTCCTCCCTAGGTGTCCCTCAGTAGCAGCATGCTGGATGTCTATGGGGGTGAACAAGGTATGAACGCCCCTAATGGCGGAATGAGTCCCACATCTAACCCCACAAAGCTCACTGTAAAAAGGGAATACACAGGTATGAACTCATACCATAGCACTGATCAAACTAACCAATTAATGAGTTACCACAAGCTCACATTGCTGTAGAACTTAAAAAACACACAAAGTTCTGGTCATTAAAAGAAGGGACTTTGGGGAGTTATAACAAAAAACAACAGTTCTAAACAGTGAAGCTTTGGATAGAACACAGTGTACCTGTGTTACCTATAAATGGCAACACGTTCTGTGCCTCTATGTTTGCTAAAATCGAGTACAATTACATGTGTCTGGCAAACAGACAAATATGTAAGCTGATTTGTGCACAGTGACAAACACTGTCCTGCTTGTCAGTGGCTCTGTTAATAGGCCGTAGAAACGTGTAGACTTTTCGTCACAGTGCAAAAACAGAGGGCCCTTTAAGATATTTCTTATTAATGTCATGCATCAAGCAAAGAAGCCTAATTGATTTAGGAAATCGAAAGGATGCCTGAAGAACCCTCACTCTCAACAAGCAAATAAGTAAATTGCCATCTGTGTTCATTTGAGTGCTGGCGGAGAGGACAATGGGCTGTTACAGAGAGTTTAAATTGTCTTGATTGAATCAACAGAGACAAATTGGGAAATCCAATCTCAGGTCCCCAATTATGTAATTTGGAAGAATGTGAATACAAATATGGATGCACTGACATTTTTGTCCCTCTGCAAGACAGATTAGTGAATTTGCTAAACTGTCTTAATTATGGAGTAAGTAGCTTAATAGTAGTTACCATTTTTTTCCACAATGAGCTACAGACATGCTGGAGGGGATAAATTGGGCTCTTTCAGTGCGTGTGTGTGTATGTGTGTGTGTGTGTGTGTGTGTGTGTGTGTGTGTGTGTGTGTGTGTGTGTGTGTGTGTGTGTGTGTGTGTGTGTGTGTGTGTGTGTGTGTGTGTGTGTGTGTGTGTGTGTGTGTGTGTGTGTGTGTGCATAGAGGTCAAACCTCTGTCTGTGCTGAAGGCTAATGCATGGAAACTCCACATTCTAACTGACCCCAGCACTGAACTCCCTCAAAACAACTGACTGTGTGTCTCCTGACTAGACCGTTTGTGGTGTTTTGTGTTCGTTGTCTTTCAGTTTCTAAATTAGTGTGCGTTGCTAATCAATTTCGTTCCCCTTTGTGATTTATTTTTTTGACAGAACATGACACAAGGGTGATGGCCAAAGAGAGACAGAAGAAAGACAACCATAATTTGAGTAAGTGTCTCCTGCTGCCTTTCAACTCTCTCCCAGTTTATCATCTAAAAATGAGTTATGGCTAGCCTTTAGCACAGTAGTTGACAATGCTCTTATCATCTCTTGCTCTTTTTTTGTTCTGCTTACTTAGTTGAAAGAAGGCGAAGATACAATATCAACTACAGGATTAAGGAGCTGGGGACACTCATACCAAAGTCAAATGACCCGTAAGTTGCAAAATTGGAAATGTATTTACTGAAACAATGCCCTGCTTCTATTCACTTTGTCACTGAAAAAAACTGCAAGAAATTGTCTGGCAGGGAAGTGTATTAAATTCTAAGCACAAAGACACTCTAAACGTTGTTCATTGAATTCAAATGAGTACTCAAGCACATTTCAGTCATATTTCAAGGGTGCACTTGAACTTCCATTGTAGTCTACGCTCCAAAAGCTGTACATCCTCTCGCTGTGTCCCAGCAGTTCAGCTCAAAGCGTGAATGATGAGGAAAGGGTCAATGCAACGAAGCAGGCCACACCATTTGAATCAAAGTTTGAAGCACAATTGGAACATTGAGATGGTGTATGGATCTGAATTGAAATCCACCGGCCATTTTTCGCAATTGAACTTTGCTTCAAATTTAAATGGAAGGTTAGCGTTGTCATCTTGCCATTAAGATGGGATAAAAGAGATTATTAGCTGCTGATCAGACCAACGTCTCACTTGTGTGGAAAAGGACAATTTTACTGCAGTTCCCCTTTCCTTTTTAAAAAAGCAATAATATCTGCAAAAGAATGACTTGCACTCTAGCACCTTAAGTCCAATGCTTAATTTTTCCCCGTCTTCCTACTTAGCTCATTTTCCCTCACCTATTTTTACTCAAGGATTAATTTTACCGAACAAGGAGGTATGAGAATGGACTTTCCACATAGCTACTTAACTATTCTATTAAAATTCCCATTCAGTGTCCCCATGTAATGTCCAAGGATGAATAATTGCCCAATGTAAATCACCATTTCTTATTCATATCATAAAAGGGGTAAAAACCTCCGTGTTGAAACTTTTCCCCTTTTTTTTTTTTTTATTGTGGAGGATATTCTGCCTACATCAGTGGGTTCTGTGTAAAAGGTTATCTTTTACATTTCTCCTTTCTGCAGAGACATGCGCTGGAACAAAGGCACCATCCTGAAGGCCTCGGTGGAGTACATCAGGTGGCTGCAGAAGGAGCAGCAGCACGCTCGGGAGCTGGAGAGCCGACAGAAGAAGCTGGAGCAAGCGAACAGAAGGCTGCTGCTAAGGATTCAGGTAATAAAATACAGCGTTGTATGTGTTTAGTGTCTTTTTGTGGTATACTGAGTGATAAAACACATGGTTGAACCAATAAATCCCACTGGTGAGGAAAAAATGAAAAATGAGAAGGTGCAATGTTAAGCTGATAAGGAAAGGACTTTACAAAGTGAAGAAAATTCAATTCCTATTTTTAAGTAAGTGGTCCAAATTTACTTTAAGTATTAAAAATATATTTTTATTTAATTCTTTGTCCAGCCAAGGTGTAGACAGGCAAATTGGTCAAGATTATTTCACTTCTTTAGGGGAAAAAAAAGTTTATACTTGATGTCTTCACATGTCCCTCTAAAACGAAAAACAGTGTATTTCCTAATACGTGAACTCACTCGTTAGAAAGAAACAGTAGGCCAGTCAGCTCACTAATGTCTTAGCACTTAAATTCACTGATTCCCATTGCAACATCCAATTATACTTCCATTTTCACATTATTGAGTTACTTTCAGACTCCTGTTTCATTATACCAAAGATCGGTTTGGTAAAGACAGAGAGCTCAATGACTCCATCATCCCCACGTACTTCACACTTCAGATAATCCCCTCCCCCCCTGTGTTTACATGAGGTACTTACACTCCCTCTCACTGATTTAATCTCAGGGAGCTCGGTGCTAATTACCTCGTGAATAAAGACAATGACCTCAACTCTTTCAGTTGAAGTAAAAGCAGGTCAGAAATAGATGATAAGAATTAACAGAGTTGATGCTTGATGACACACGTGCAGATGTCAGCGAATACACTCAGACAAATTTGTGCACACACACACTGTTGTTTTTTATCTGAGTTTACCACAATGACGAGAGGGACGCAAAAATTTGTAATCATCTTCAAAGATAACAAAAATATCCAGGAAACCTTCACCACCGCTTACGATAAACGAAAAGTTAATAATGGTCAAACTAGGTTTTGTTTTGAAACTGATTGGTGATTAGTGCTGGTCACATACTCTGGGATAAGAACGTGTGGGAGAAGAGTGTGTGACAACACCAACACTCCCCAACATAACCTCAGTATGTAAAGATGTGGAAAAGGTGTGGTTTGGATTGTCCCAGTGTTACTCCATGCTATAATGTCATGGCAAATCTTATCATGATTGAAGACATTTTGGTATTCACACATTTTTAGGTGTTTATTCAGATCATATCTAGACTAACTGCAGTGAGTAAGCAGGTAATTTTCTAAACAACACTTTAGAAATTTATATAATCTTAATCATTTCCTTTGTTTTCCAGGAGCTTGAGATCCAGGCACGAGCACATGGCCTCCCAAACATGGCTACAGCCTTGGGGACAGCTGAACTATCCTCCCATCTCCTCAAACAACAACAGCAACAGCAGCAGCAACAGCAGTCGTCTCCCCAGGCCCAGCAGCCCCAGCAGCCGCCCCTCTACCAGGAGGACCCCAACAGTGACTACCTCCAGAGGATAGCTGTGGTGGCTGGGGTGCCTTCCATCCCCACTGCCAGCGGGCCGCAGGATCACATCACCAACGCTGACGGTTGCACCACATTCTCTGACCCGCTGTCCCACTTCACAGACTTCTTCAGTGCTACACTTAAGGAGGAACACCGGCTGGACGAGATCCTGATGGAAGACCCGCTCTCGCCGTTTGGCACCGACCCGCTCCTGTCAGCTGGCTCGCCTGGAGCTGCATCCAAGGACAGCAGCCGTAGGAGCAGCTTTAGCTCTGCCGGGGGTGACGACCTATAATGGGCCCCCCTATTCAGAACATACTCTTGTTATCTCCTCATGAAAAATCCCCAGTGTTAAAGGGCATACACGGAGCCTTTAAAAGACTGACTAATGGCTCTGGACATACAATAATTACCACTCGCAGGGTTGCCAGTAATTTAAATGACAGCTGACACACCTGACAGAGCCCCTCAAAGTGCCACCTGTATATAAAGTGTGTAGCTCTTGTTGAACAGGTGGGTGTTAGAGCTCCACTGGCCCAAAAGCTTGCATTCTCGAAAGCTCATGGGACCAAAAACATCCCAAGGACCTTCTGCTGCACCACCTGCTCTTTTTATCTTTACTACAGACAATGAATATGTTTCTCTGCCTCCCAGACAGAGCAGAAACAGACTCATAAGAAAAAGGGAGACATTTATCAGCCTTTATGTACATAATGTAAATGACCAAGTCTGCTGGGGTTTTTTTTGGTAAACACTGTGGTAGCTGTACACTGTAACATGAAAAATAATCACTGAAAACCTGTCCGTTTTTAATGCAGATACTTAAAATACTACTACTTTACAAAAGGATTTTAAACAGTTGCCATCAGGATTGTGATTGTATGATATGCCTTTTTCAAACTCCCAGTTTTGTCTTAAAAAAAAAACCCAATATGAACATGTAACTGATGTACTCACCACAATGCCTAACATGTCCTCAGTCTTGTCTGTCTTTTAAGTGTTTTTGTTAAAAAAAGTGTTTATGTATTTATATATGTTTTAATCCATGTATTCATAAAAAAGATATATATTATCTACCATGTTACCTCTTTTTCTTAGTAGGGGTGGGAAAAATATAATAAACCCCTTTTTTGATATACTTGATTTTGGCTTCTTGTTGTCATCTCACCAAAGACATCACTTACTCAAGGTATCTGTAAAAGGCCAAACACTGAAGTATGTTCCAGTAGAAATCTAAGTACAAAATGATCTTTATGGGCAACAACGGGACTTAAAACAGTGAACAAAGCCTGAAAAGTTTCCCAGTGGAAGGTGTAGGGCCAGTTTGCAAGGTGGCTGATTGGCAATGAGTGGCAGAAAGGAGGAGAGAGGAGGGAAATTGGGTAATAAAGACAAGTAGAGGAGGAGTAATAATTCTGATGAGCCCACTGTGAGCTGATGAGCTCTTGAGGATGAATAATGGTGAGGGATAAAGAGTTGTTATGAGAGCTGTTGGCTGAGAGCTAAGGAAGTTTCCTTTGAGGTAAGCTGGATGACGTGATCTGTCCTTTCACACTGCAGGAATATGATCACAAACTGTTTGTATCATTAATAAAGTTTGCTGAAGAAAGTTTGTTTGCGACATAGTGATAAAAACTTTAACCTCATTATGATCACAAATCTTAAAAACCTACTGTTTTTGTCTAGTTGTATAATTCAAAAATCATTCATCAGCATGTAGTTTTCTAATCTGGCAGTCATGCATTAATAATACAACAAACAGATAAGTATAAAGAAAACACACCAATACTTCCCAAATGGATTTCTCATCAAAGCCTCCCTGAATTAATGTTTTAGAGTGTTATTAGTGTGTGTTTCTCTGTAGTGAAATCGAATCATTTCTCACCCGCATCTCTTCTTTAGCCGCAAATAAGACTGAACAAATCAATCCTTACAGAGTAGGGCCACTCCAACTACAAAGTGGTGAGTGATGTTTATGGGTAATTGGCTAAAGCAGTTATGGAAGGTAAATATAGATTTTCATTATGCTAAAAAAACATGAGAAGTATCTAAGAAAGAGTCAGCATGACTGAAATTTCAAAAGGCTCAATTTACATTTTGATTTTTTTCTCCCCATAGTTTTACTAAACTTGAGAAAAATACACAAATCCAATTAGTGTAGTGCAAGAATTGATGAAAGTCAAAGTCAGGGATAGAATAATACGAATTAATACCCTTTACCTTAATGAAAGTACTGAGAGAATCTAAAAAACGAAAAAATTAATACCCATACACATTCACATAACACTCTTTTCAGGCTTCCCCATGAGACGAAGCATTCAATCCTAAAAAGGAAAGTCAGATTAAACTTCCAAACTAATTCATTTCTCTCCATATCAAAAGCTATCATGGACAAAGTTCAAGGCCAGTTATGCACACGCTTCAAAAGGAAATGTGGTCGAATGAGGCAACGGTGACATCAGAACAAGCGACTTTTTATTTGGAATATCACAGTTCATCAACCTACGGTTTGGAACTGATGTGAAAGTGAAGTGAGATGTGCCTACAGTGGATTGAGAAAACAGCGCGGGTATCCCATACCACTATTATGTTAGAGACATTAGCCGCATATGTTAAGAGGAGAACATAAATTTGAACACGTAAAAAATTGTACAACTGACATCTCTCACTTCCTCTTCTCTTTGGCTAATCTCCTTCATAAGAAACAGATTTCAGGTTTCTGGCTTGTTACAATATCTGCCAAAAAATCTGTACACCTTGTAAAGTAATCTTTCCATTTTCTCCACTTTTTGTGTTATGATTGCATGCACAGCAAAATGGTCTCCCTGAATGAATTACCTCACTCCTAGGATAAAAGGGCTGCTGCTGTCTCATATTTCCAACAGCAGGTGGCAGCAATGGGCTGTGGTTTGTCCTCACACTATACAGTGCGTTAATAAAAAGATGCCCAACACAACATTTTTGGTGGATTATTTAATAAGGTCTTTAAAAGGAAATTCTTTTTACTGTATAAAAATAAATAAACAGTTAATTAAACATATGGAGTAGTGCCTTGGTACTATATGCTAAAGTCCATGGCACTCCTCCCAGTATAAACTGACAAATCTAAAGGAGGCAAGTGATGTCGTGAACCTCACCACGGAGTCGTTCTGTCACCAAAACAGTGCTGTCAGACCTCCTGCCACCCACCAACACCGACACCACCACTGAGCAGGAGAAGCTGTCACCTGCGCAGATGCCACAGCTGCCATCGTGCTACAATGCACTCACCTGTCGAGCCTGCCATTGGCAACTCTTAATCACCCCCTACTGAGGTGACTCACTTCGGAGCGCGGCAAACACACACATGCACAGGGCCGCACACACTCGTGCACACAAACAAGCCTAATCAAATGTGCTAGCGTGCAAACACAAACAGGCACGCACACACATGCATAATACCACACACACACACACACACAACTGTGCACACGCACGCACAGGTGTGTATCGCATTGCACCTCATTGCCACGCATGCAAGAAAGCAAAGGGGAAAAAAATAACCACCTAAAAGCCCTCATCAGGATCTGGACTGTGACAAGACTTGTGCACAAATTAGGTGAAATTTGAGTGGGAATAACAATATGACAGTCAGCAGTGAGGCACCAAACATCAAGTGTCATATCTATTTTCAGCCATGACTCAGAGCTGTGTGACAAACAACACCATGCTGCTTCTCAATCAGTCAGCCCGTCTACTGGAAATGTGGCAAACTAGGCCCTGGATTTATTTTCCCTTCAGGAAAAATAAGAAATGATCTGAGATTAAGGTCAAAGTTAAAGGTGAAATAGTAAAACTTAGCCACAATTTGAGCAAATCTTTTCATTATCAGCAACTCAAGCAATTGGTATTGTCTCCCCAGTGCACCACAGTAATTCATCCCTTGATTCTTTAGGGCACTGGCATCCATGCTGTTTTTATTAAGGACCACACCCTGACCAGTGCTCGACAAACTCCCACGTCACTAGACTTGCAAGGCCCCACGTGCATTAACAATGGAACACAAGAGGAAAAAAAAGTGGCTGGGCCTTCTCGAGATGCTATAAAATTAATGCGATTTCCAGAGTTTTTATGAATCGAGCCAGATGCCAAATACATAACTTCAAACAAATTGACTTCCAATTATTGGTGCGGCGCACCACTTCCAGATGTGCAACAGATGGGGCCAGGGCGACCAAAGGTGTCTCAACCCGCGCTTTGTGTTTTTCTGCAGTAAAACGGCAGTACAGTTGTATGTGTTTTAAATCACCGTGGGCTGTGGGCTGGAGGTGAAGGGAAGGACAGGGGGATAGTGGAGGAAAAATGAAAGCACATCATTAGGAAAATGTAAATCTACACATCACAGACAGTGGAGCTCCATATGTAGCATTAATACAGCCCTGATATTATGTAAAGGCAGATGAGATGCTGGGGCTGAAAGCTGGAGCTGTATCAAGGGGGTGAGGGATTCAGAAATGTAAATGTTAATGTGATCTCTGCTGTATCTTCCAGTGCTGGGATTAAATGGTAAAAAGGAACAATTATGGGGCTCGCTTTTTTTTGTGCATATGTTAATAGCTTACAATATCCTTGCATACATAAAGAATATTAGATATGATTAGAAGAGATCCACAGTATATAGCTTTATATATTAGACGGTTTTACAATAGTCATAAGTAGCACTGCACTCTGTTCAATTGTTAATGAAGTCTCTTCCCTAAAACTTTAAATAATTTGATTAGTCACTGTTAAAGCTACATAAAAGTAAAACAAATGTGATTCTGAGTGGGAAATGTGGCTGAGCACAGACTTCTTTTCACTGCAGAAGAAACTAATAGAATATCCAATACTAGTATGGTGTCCTGGGAGGGTCATGGCTCTGATCCCATTATAACCACAGACTTGGGCCCTGAGGGAGCCAAAATGGCTGTGTATCTTTCCCAGAGCCCATATTGAAGCAGTCTACTGGGGTCCTATCTACTTCACTAGAAGTCGGCTTGGACACCACAGGTCCCCCCCTCTGATCCTGGGGGCCAAAGAGCTTTTCCTAGTTGCGTCTCCGTTTTCCCGTATCTGAGGCTGTCTATTCAAATACGACAGACTGTGGAGACCATTTTGCTTGGCCGTCTTACCTCTGTGCTGCCTTTAATTCCCTCGCTCTGTCAGAGTTGTATGCTAATCCAACTAGTGACAGCCCCCCTCCACCAACCCACCCTCAGGTCTGTCTGCATGCACACACACTTTAACCTTGTGTAATCTAGGTGACCTTGGACTGAATGGGAAGCTGCTGCAGAGAAGTCCCTGATTGATTTGTAATTCAAAAGAAGAGCGACGGCCACTGTGCCCCCCCCCCCCCGGCACCAGGAAACCCTTCTGCTATCCCTCCCAAATAAAATAAAAAAAAGAATGTCAAACGAAATGAAGAGCAACATGTAAAAACAGTGACTACTTCGGCTTGACTCTTTCTAACCTCTGTTTTGGTGAGTTAGCGAGCAGGACGCATGGTAAGGTTCAGGGGCAGCTGGGTAAATGTCAGATTTAGGCATGGGGTTGTAGGGTGGCGGGACAGTGGGGGTTGGGAGGGCATCAAAATGATCATCATTAGTGGGGGAAGATAATTGGCGCTGCGTGGGCCCCTGCGTTTGGGTGCTCTGATGGGTATCTCGTCTGCATTATTCATTCATCTTCCCTCTGTCTCTCTGTCCTGTTCTCTCTCTCCTGTTCCTCTTCTCGACCCAGGCCAGGTGCTGGGCCTTTGGAGCCGGACTCATCTATTATAGATGGGTAATTGTTTATTAAATGCAGGCCTGACCCTATTATGCCTATTACCCATGTGCTGCGCACCATTGTGGCTGGCAAGTGTCTGTGTTTTTCCATATTCTAGAAGATCTGACAATCCCCCGTTGAGGACGTGAGGCCGCTTTGGTATGAGTGAGTGTCAGCATCCACGGCTGGGGACAGAGAAAAGGAAGGAAAAAGTAGACAGAGACAGGAAAAGAGGAGGAAGCCGGCAGGTAAGAGAGGAGAAGAGGATGATGAAAAATAAACCCAATGCCCGTGTGGTTGCCACTGGCCAGAGAAGGATCTCTCTTCTTCTCCTTCAAGGCTTTTGGTGGATGGAAGCAAAGACAAAGGGTGAGCTAAAGAGATGCTTTGCCTCTCATTACACTGACTCCTAATCTACCTCTGCCCTATCCTGGGCAATCCCTGCTCCAGGCGTTCGGAGGCTAAAGCTTCAAACCAGGCAGTTTGTCGAAAGCGGATTCATTACCTTAGATAGGACTTCCAATGAGACTGTTAAAATGTCACATCCAAAACTCACACAGCAGCCAGACCCGGGCAAATCTGACACTAGAGGTCAGTATTGTAACAGAGTTCAGATGTCCCTTTCTTTCACTGCCAGACAACAGTGAGCTTAAAGCAGACGCAGACATTACAAAAGATAGGAGAGACTGGAAAATAATTCAGGTAATGGAAATGAATTGAAATGAAATGATTAAGTTTAGTTAATTACTCGGTAGCTTAAGCAAATCAGCTTAACTTATATCAAAATCATTATTTCAGCCAGAACGGCAGATTCACTGGGAAGATATTTAGCCAACATGTACTTAAACCACTGTATATAAAGTAGGTTGGATTAGATCTAATACACGTGGCACTCATTATGGTGGCAAAAATAAATGTGCTATTAGAAATTATAGTGCTGGGAGAAACATAGAGGATCAATTTAAAGCCACAGATGGTTCGGAGGAGCAGAGGGTGGTGGTGGTGACATGTTTCTTTGTCACCGTTCCGAGTATTTATATCACCTCAGTATCACTTTGTGAATGACAGTCGTGTTGAATACCAACTTCCTGTTCAAGAAAACATTTAAAACAGCTCACTCTCATGTGAAACAAGTCAAAATACTCATTGAAGTGTCTCTACAACACAACACTGAGGAGAAGGGGAAAGTATCGCCTGGCTTGGGTGTACTGCTGTGCTGTGGTATGATGTAGTGATCTGCATGATGGCATGTCACTGGTTATTGGCTGGGTTGAGAGTGATTAACATGGGGTGTTAATTAGTGGGTCGTCAGGAGTGGGTGTGTGGCTAACGACATATCTCCACACAGCTCGGTCACACAAACACACAGCACAGCCCTTCTTTTACAATTAAAAGGGATTTGACAATTAGTGCTGCGGAAAATAATTTAAATTACATCTCTCTTAATATCGTAGGTTTCATCAAATGCAAACAAAAAAGCTACCCAAAATTGAATAATTTCTACAGAAACACACAATCAGAGGACATGTTCAATAAAATTCAAAGAACACTGTAGGAATTTTGAGCAAATAACACAAAACAGGCTCAGATCAATAAAGATGAAGCTATGGTTGTCAAGAAGGAAACTAGTGAAACTAGGGAAATTTATTTTTATTAATTTGTTATTTACTGATAAAATTAACAGCGGGAAAGAGTATTGCCATTTAAAATGATCACCCAAACTCGTAAAAAATTTAAATGTAGGTTCTGTGTTCAGTGGACCACAAAAAACCCCTAAACTTTAACATTTTAAATAACAATGATAATAATAATAATAATAATGATGATGAGATCTCAGGCATCAAGTGCAAATCAATGCTGTATTATTTAGCAACCTTTTCTAACTTAACTGCACTCATACAGAATTAGAGCCGGCCAGCAGGAACTCCAGTAGCAGATTTGCCGTAATGCTGCTGACTTGATTAGAAGAGTGAGAGGAGAGTGACTGAGAGAGTGAGTGAGTGAGTAAGAAGTGAGGAGGGAGTGAGTGAGCGAGCCGCCCCTCTTCCCTAAGCTTATTTATTCCTCCAGCATCCAGCCCACTGATTAGGCAGCTACAGACACTCTTAATGCCTCCCCACAATGAATGAGCTGCTGCAATTTCAATGGGCTTATCTGTTGTGCTGTGTTCAGTAAATAATGCTGCAGCTGTCAGCGGCCTCGAACACACCATCCACGTAGCTAATGCTATGTTGGGATTAGCAGTGTTGAATGAAGCCTCGTCAGCGAGCAGGGGAAGCCGTGCCAAGCTCCAGACAGTTTACAGGACCCTCCGCCCCAAGTGGAACAAATAGAATGTAATTAAGGAGAGATGAGAGCACGGAGGAAATGTAGCTAAACAGGGATGCACACACACGAACATACGCACACACAAACACATATTCTCACATTTACTCCTGCAAATGCAAATGCCTCTTTGTTAGTTGCCGTGCCTTTTAATACCCAGAGAGAGTAAAATACCTTTTTTTTTCCACATTATGGAATTTGTCATGTTCAGTTGGAGCTGTCATAGCTAGAACAGTGTGCGCTAATGTGTGTAATCTGCTTTGCAACACATCAATTATGATGGATATTGCTCCACCGCCATGCTTCCAGGGTTTTTATACAAGCCTGCAGGGGAATCAGTCTTTTCTTGTTAGGCAACCTGTTTAGTAAATAATGATCCACTTTGAGCCTGGCTGATGCCGTATAATGTGATGTGTGTGCTTGTGTGTACACAAGTGTGCATACAGTATAGCATGCGTGTGGTGGTGCTTTGGTGAGCAAGGATCAAGCCAACTAGATCAAAAAACACTTACGTGCAGGCTGGAATTCAATCATGCCCGCGCTTTTGTGGAAACCCATGTCACGGAGAAACCTAAACCACTTCTGAATGTGCTATGAGCCCATATGTAAAAACTATAAATATTATCAGTGACTTGTAAAAGTATTTCCAGAGCTGTCTGAGCTAACAAAGAGACAGAAAGATAAATATTTAGTTCTTACACTGTGTCAAACAAAATTAATTTTTTCTTTCCAAATCAGAATTTACCAGTCTCTCTGTTTTTTTCTCTCAGGGATACTCTGGGGTGCACATACTCCACCTCTCCTCCTGCCTGTCATCTTTCCTATCCCCTCCAATAATACCACCTCTGTTTCTCTGTTTTGCTGCCTTTATCTCCCTCTGTCCTTTACTTTCCACTCCATTATGAACTCTCTTTTTTGTGGCTCCTCGCACTCCCTGTTTTGAACAAATTCTTTTTTTTTTTTGTTCGAGCAAGATTGGTTCATGAACTCCCTTCACTTGCTTTATAAATGAAGTTCTTCCACCTCACACTCTCTACCGTGCTGTCTCCAGGACAGGGAGGTAGAAAACATGGAAACATTTAATCTTGTACTTGCTCTGAAACCACTGGGTGCACTTCATTTCTCTCTTTCCTTCTCTGTTTCTAACAAAGTCCTATTTTTTTGTGGACCACAAGTTTGAAGAAGGCCAGTCCTCTAACTATTGCTTGGATTTGAATCATTCATCTTGTGGTTTGCTCTCCTTCACAGACACAGAGGAAAGGGCAGCAGCATCTAGTTAACTTATTCAGAGCCAGCTCCAACGACCGAAACAGTAGGGATAATAGTGTGTCTTTTGCTGAAGCACATTTGGACAAAACACACTAATTCTTTGGACTTTTCAGTTAAGGGACAAGGTTTTCTAAACTCAGAGCCCACCCTGCAAGCTGGCTCTGCACAGCTGGAGTAATGTTACGCCAATATGCTCGGAAAGGGCTTTAGCTTTGGGCCCTTTGGGAACTGCAGCGGATCGCATGGAGATCCCTGTCAGATCCCCACTACACTACACTTCATTCAGACAGTCAGTCAGTAAGTCAGTCCATCGGCGAGGCAGGTAACAGACAGAGAGAGAGAGGACCTTCACTCCTAGATGAACACATTCTTTAGTGTCAGCATAAAACCCGAAGCTCTACTGGGATCCATTCACAGACACTGCTCTGTGCATCTGTTTTTTTTTTTTCTGCTTGTTGAAAGTGTCTTGTGGAAGTGTATCTTCACACACCTCTGTCAGAGTGAACCGCTGAGATTTTGGTGGCTTAATCTGAGATTGGGACAAACACCACTGGATATTCTATTTACTCCATGGAGCTGCTCCCCAATGTCCCATAAAGCTCCTCGCCTCTGAACTAAGCTGGTCAGGGTTAAAGCTCCCCAGCGACGGGAGACTGCGTACCTGCCCGGAGTGTGTGTGTCAGCATGTTTATGTGTGTCTGTCTATGTGAATACACAGTGCTGTCCCCCACCTCTTCCCAGTTGTAATGGCTTTATTTATGAAGTGGCACCAGCAGTAACATGTAGGTGATAAAGGAGGAGATAGTGCAGCAAAGCCGCATGCTATTCCGTGGCCTGCAGCCATGCTATCCTTACGGCTTTTAAAAGATTGATACTATTTGACGCTGTGTGCTCATCATGTGAGTGAGGAGCAGGAGAGATGAGGTAAACACTGCTTCTAGAGAGGCAGGAGAAGGAATAGGAGGTGATAATTCACTCACTGCAGGAATCTGTTTGCCTTAACTACTGAGAATTGAAGGATTTTTCAAAGTCGATATGAATGAAAAACTGTTACATGATGTCCAAATTTTTATTTAATGCAGGAAACTAGGGTATATCCAAAAAGGACAGGAAAGGGGTTAACATAGCGAATAACGTCAGTTATGCTCACTGAAAAATATTGCATGGCAGTGGCAAGGCAGTGTATATTTTGAACAATAACAGAGACATCAGCTCATTTTACTCCAGTAACAGATGCAAGCTTAGTTCACGAAGGCCTCCTCTTTCATGTATAAGTAATAAGGAATTGTGTTTTGACAATACTCCTGATTGGCAAGAAAATACTAGTGGAGTCTTGGTAATTATGTTTACCAGACAACAACAATATAAATGTCAGCAATATACTGTAAAAATCCCTAATGTTGTCACACAATCATATAAAGTTTGTTACTCTTATTTATTAAAAAAATAAATAAAATGAATACACAATCGGGCTTGAGTGAAGAAAACTTTCTTATTCCCGTGAATAAATGATTTTCTAGAAATCCCACCTGCACCCGGGGTATTTTGCGCGGACACAAACCCACCGCACACACACTCACACATCTATAGAGGTGTGCCTCTAAAAACAGAAAATGAGGACATTTCCTCAGTATTCCCCAAGGCAGCGGCCTGCTGGCCAATGAGACCAGCAAGTTCCCTAGAGATGCAGAAACCCGTTGGAACACACAGAACTCATTCAAACTCTTCTGCTTGTCCTCTTCCTCTCTTCCCTTCTCCCCTCTTTCCAAACTCTCCTCCCCTCGCTGCTCACTGTACTTAAAGTGGCTGAGAGCATTAACCTCTGTCCTGCAACCTCTGCTTCAACGCACCTGTGCACCGGGTAAACCCGTCATTAAAATTAACATACGACTTGCCATTAAATGAGCACATTTGCCGTGTTTTTCTTTCTCGTTGTGCCATTGCAAGCAAACTGCTGAATGAATTCAGCATTTCTCTGGGGTACCGTTCTTGAGTTGTTTACCTGAATAAGTAATGTGATTTACTATTTCTTTCAGACCCAATGACACTGAATTGATGGCCATGACCAACCGTGCACAACAGCAAAAACAGCGATGCATGCACAGGCACAATGAAAGCAAAGTGTAATGCCAACCAATCTGTGCAAAGTGGATTTGTGAGGGAAGGCTGCTGTTATCACAATCACCTTAAGTGTGTATCCGAATAGACAAACGGAGTAAAGAGAAGAAGAGTTGAAGACTCTTTCTCTCTGCTCATGACTCCTCAAGACTAAATATAGCATTTGGCTATTGTAGCCTCCATTAGATCCCATATTTCAGTCTGACCCCAAACTGAAGACAAAGCAGGCGCTCTGTGATTCTCCTCGTCTTTTTTTTTTAAACTCTGTGACCCCCCACCCCCGTGACTGAATTCTAACTACATTTACAGCTAAGACAACAGGGCAGGCCTTTCAGATGTGTCATCTCAGCAAACTGCTCATTTGTTAGCAGAGATGTAACACTCGCTGTCACGCCGAGGACCCATCTTGTTTTGCCAGGTGGATGGGGGCCCTTCCCGCCTGCTCTGGCTGACTGTTTTGATCCAAAGCAGCTGGTAGGACGCGACACCCGTTTAGTCTGAGAAATCAGCTTGTACAAACAAACACCTTGCTTGCTCTGTAGCCTTGTACAGGCCAGTGCATCTGCCAGCCATTATAACCTCATATCTGCCTTCTTGCAAAATAAGCCAGATCCTGTTTCCAGGGCAGCAAATAAACAAAACAGGCCTCAGGAATCATTATTCATTATTAAAGACGATACAACTGAGGCAAGAGGAGTTTACAAAGTACACCTGCATTGCCACCGGAAATTCTAAAGTGACCGAGTCTGAATAGCCCATCTCTCATGGGAAATGCCAAGTGCTACTCACAGGTGTGGTGGGTTACGCATGCCGCAACTGACAAGGAGGATAGCTGACATGTCTTTAAGATATGCCATTACCTCATGTGGAATTCATACATTTTTATTCATTTATTCATCTTGTCATCAAACACAAAAGCCAATTCCAAGTTATTGTAAGACGAGTACAACCTGTGAAAACTCTAACTTATGGGAAACTCTTGTCGCCTTCCTGACACATACAAGGTACAAACATGCAGCTGATGGCTGTATGTTGTCAGTTATTCCAATGCAAAACTGCCAGGCTGATGAAAAAATGTGCTGTGTTAAGCAACTCTGGTGTCACAGTGGTTGAAGTTAACTTGTGGGCCTACTGAGCACTTCTCCCCAGAGTACAAAATTGTTACAAAGTCAGGAAGAGCTTTTGTGTTGATGGAGGGAAACTGAAAGCCTCTGTGGTTGGTTACAGGGACTTGAAGCTTGAAGACACCTCGCTACGCTGCCAGGGAGAGACGGGAAGAGGGAGAGAGCGGGAAAGTGAGAGTAAGGGCAGATTCGATGGTAAAGAACGAAGACAAAGTGGGGGAAAGAGGCGTAACATTAGAGATGGAACGAAAGAAGAATGCGTGCGTGCAAATTAATGTGGATGTGTTTAAAAGGGTGGAAGGGAGGGTGGGTAGTTTTGGCTTGTTTTCCTTGGCACACCTGCCTGGAGAAGCAGCCATGAACAGGAAGGTCTAAAAGTTAATTACATCATCTGTGCGAGCCAACATAAATGTCAGCCCCTGATGGACGCTGCAACACCTCCTCGCCTCTCGCTTGCCTCTCAGCAGGCACTTCACCTCCTTTAAGTTAGATATCTGGGTGCCAACGACGTGGATACAAATCTGTGCGAAATACACTATCTCTGAAAGTCAGTGAAATATATATGTTGGTTATGTTTATGCTCTATGCATTGGCTATACATACTGTATGTTTTGGATTGGAGATATTTTTGAAGGTTTTTTTTAAATAGAAACCTCAAGTGAAACCCTGTTTGTCTTACTCTGTACTTTCGGCCTAACTATATATTTTTGTCCAGCTCTCTGCAAATATGTCTGCATCTGTTTCTCTGAATGCTGCTTTGCATGCATATGAATCTGCTTCTGAGTCTCCACCATGCTCTTTTTTTCCCCTAGCTATGTTCATTAAGCAAGCCTTGCTCCAAAGCACTGCTCCTGGTTTTTTCTTGCCTCTTAATCACTCTTGATTTCACATAGCACCTAAGGGTGCCCTTCCTTGCCCACTGCTTTCACCAATCTAGCCCCTCTGGCCTCCTCTCCTACATCGTTGAGCCTCGGCTCCTCACACGCCCCGCAAGACTGTCTTTACAATTTCAACCCCATCCAACCTCGAAGCAATGTGGACCTTAAAAAATGTTATCTCCCAGTACACTCTGATGATCCTTGCAACATTAGCATAACTTAACCCAGCACCTCTGGTCAGCCTTTACTGTATAAGTCTACAGAGAGAGAGAGAATGCTTTGACACTTAGAAGAATATGATGCACTCTACTATGGGGTCATAACTTGAAATATATGAAGAAATCTTATAGAAAAACATTAACCTAATAGGAATTTGATGTGTGTGTATTGGGTGCATACTAAACATTACATTTACCATAGAAGGTCTATCATCCTCTACCCACACATACTTATTTCAACAGTTGACCATATACTTTCTAATCTAAATGAAACAGGATCCCGAAAGGCTGTTTTGAATCATAGATCTATGAGTTTGAAGACTTACAAAATGCCAAAATACTGCACAGTGGATTTCAAAACTCTGGAAACTTATCACAACTGCAAACCTTTGATTTTCCTTCCCAGGAAAACATTAGAAATATGGCATTCAGAAAGTAGTCTACAGGGAATGTGCACTTCTCTGTGTCTGATTGGCCAACGTGTCGCCTTGCTGGATGATGCTGCACTATGTTATTTTTTTCCTCCCCCAGATCCCTTTGTCCTTGGGGTCCAGTTGCAGAGGAATCCT